>NC_142520.1:14907200-15072200 GCF_964205215.1 Stylophora pistillata
TCTGTCTGCGTTGCGTTTATATGTTACAGGCTTTGGAGTAGTTTTCAACGGGTTATCGCTTCGATCGACTCGATATTTTCCTGTTGGGGTTTCATAGAAGGACTCTAGTATGGGAGGAGCAGCAGCTTCAATGCCACTAGTTCAAGTAAAAGAGTTTGAAGAGAAAGATGAGAAATTTTGCTGTGTGATAGAACGTGTCCCTCGCGATGTTTCACGAAATATCAATGTTTTGTTTGTTTGTGACGAGTGGGGTTCTTCTAGAGGAGGACTGTCGACTTTTAATCGAGAGTTCGCTGTGAATTTCGCTAAATCTTCCAGCAACAACATCAAAGTACATTGCTATGTTTGGGATAGCAACGAGAACGAGAGGCAAAATGCCATCGCAAATGGAGTAAACTTGATAATCGCCAAGCATCTTCCAGGAGCTTCAGACCCAGTGGAGGGTCTCAAAATACCACCGAATGAGCTTCGGCATCCCGATGTTGTGGTGGGCCACGGCAGGAAATTTGGTGTTCCTGCGCAATTTATTGCAAGTAGGGCAAAATGCAGGTGGGTGCAGTTCGTTCACGTTTACTGCGAGGCACTCGGGAAATTTAAACAAGACAGGCCCAACTCCGATGCAATTGCTGAAAATGAAAGGAAAAATAATCTGGAATTAGAGCTGTGCAAAAAAGCAGATCTGACTGTTGCTGTGGGTGCAGGACTTCAAAAGAAATTCGCACGACGAATAGAGTGCCGAAGTGTGACGTCATGTTACCATGGTAGCATTTTTGCTGGATCTAAACACTATTTGGCGTCTTTCGTTACATCTCATCATAAAATGGGCCAATGCTTCGTTCCCGACTGCAATCATCAGTCAGAAAGTCACAATTGCAGCTTTTACCGTTTCCCCAAAGATCCTGCTCAAAGAAGAAAATGGATTTCTCTAATAAGGTAGGTTGATTTTTGGTACAATGACCACCATGATGCACGGCCACGTGTCGGTTATAGTTACGCGGAAGATGGTTTTATTTAACCACTCAAAAGTGCACTGACCTGTGGATTATACCTTTGAAAGACCTCTAGAGAGAAAAAAAGCTTTTTTTTACGTTATGATTAAAGTTTAAAACCTTCGTTTTCTCTCTCCAGACGAGCTGATCGTGAACCTGGCAAAGGCGCTCGAGTTTGTAGTTGTCATTTCCGAGGAAGTAAAGAAGAAGGCCCCGAGGTCTTTTCCTGGAATAAAGACAAACTATTTGAATCTCGAAATGCTCCAAAAAGGAAAAAGCAAAGAACTGAAGTCCCAGAGACAACGACTATCGAGCAGATCCTTTCAGAATCTTCGACGAAGAGCAACCAGAACGAGCCTTGCGAGCTCAGTTGCGAGGAGATGCAAATGAAATGCACTACTTTGCAGACTGAAAATATCCTGCTACAAGCAGAGCTAGGGACATTAAAGACCCAAGTATCCGAGTTGAAAGAAAAAGAAAGCTACTTAAAAAGAAACTACAGCTCTTTTAACATGGATTCAAAGGTAATCAACATGGAAACTGGCCTCCCAAACAAAGAAATGTTCCACATTGTTGTCGAATATGCCGAAAGATACCGCAACGATATTGTTTACGTGTGTGGCTGGAAAGTAGACAAGATATCTTTTGAAGATCAAATATTGATAACAGTGATGAAGATTAGACATAATTATCATAACTTACATTTAGCTGAACTTTTTAGTTGCAGTACTGCTACAATAGCGAATATTGTGACAACATTTATCCATGTTTTGCACCAAATTCTATATGAAGATCAAATGGAGATAGCTGTTCCATCCAGACAAAAAAACAAAACTTCACTTCCAGGCTCATTTAGCTTATTTGGAGACTGTCGTATGGTAATAGATTGCACCGATATCGAGGTTGCTACACCTAAGCTTATGAGTGACCAAAAATTGACATATTCAACGTACAGGGGTATGAATTCTTTTAAGACAATTGTTGGTGTGGCACCCAACGCGGTTATAACTTATGTAAGTAAACTTTTCCCTGGCTCAGTATCAGATAAAGTAACGGTTCAAAAGTCAGGAATATTAAAGCATTTTGTTGCTGGGGATATTATACTTGCGGATAAAGGGTTTTTGATAAATGATATTGTTCCTAATGGTGTATATGTGAACATTCCCCCATTCTTGAACAATGGAAAATTTACAGAAAGTGAAGTTAAGTTAACAAAGAGCATTGCAAAATGTCGTATACACGTAGAACGTGCTAATGCTAGATTGAAGAACTATAAAATTTTAAATTTTGTGCCACCATACTTGCGATCCCTCTCTGGTAAGATTATACAGCTATGTGGTGCTTTAGTTAATTTACAAAACCCATTAATTAAGGAAACCAATGACACTGTTGACTTTGATTAGTCATTTTAATTGAAATATTGATCATCTTACATCAGTTTACTAAGGCCTGGTATACATTGGCATTGTCTGATCATAGTTAATCAATTAACTGTATTCTGATACAAAGAGTGGACAGGTGTTGTGTGATCTGTGAAAAGCTTGTAACCCTATTTTACTTGCTCATGATACAAGGAATCATGATACACAACTTAATGACAAACTATTTATTTCTGATCAGTATTCCTGCCACCACACCCTTATGCTAGTCTTATTATGAATTCAGATAACCAACTGTATTCAAATACGATTACAATGAATCTATCATTTTCTTGTCTCAAGTAGCTAATGTAAAAACCCCAGCAAATGTTGCTGTTTAAAGAAAAACAATTTTAAGATTAACATGAACATTTTTATTTTATATACACCCTTCAGTTACTGCATATTTGTTGTAAAAGTTGCAATGATTTTACCAAATAAAACAATATTTTAAAAAATATTTCTAAAAGTATGTATTATCAAATCCATTACTTTATAAAAAACTACATTAATTTTACAACAAAGACTTAAAATTTAAAGACCACCATCAACAAGTGCAGGAATCATGTGAATTGTATAAAATTCTTGAAGTGAAAGAAGATTTGGTTCCCATGTGCAGTCTTTCTGGATTGCCAACACAACAGTTTGCATTGTTGTCCAAACCACAAAGTAACAGATTTGCTTCCCAGTTATAAACAGCTGACCCTGGACTTGATGCCAGTAGTGGTGGGATTGTTTTAAACAATAGCCAGCATCTCTCTTTACTAAACAGAACTTAGGGTCTTTAACAGCCTCCTCAATTGTTGAATTGCGATGTGTGTAAGGGCATTTGACTTCAATGATCGCATTGTCATCAACAAGTCCATCTGGTGATGCACCCAAAACACCAGACTTGTGTAGCCAAAGGCCACAATCCTTTACTACTTTCATTGTTAATTTGGTGAAGGCCTTTATTCCTTCTTTCTCGTTAACGACACCCCATCGAACAGCCTGCATTCGAGAGATGTCGTATTCTCCAAGAACACGCTTGATAAGGGAAGGAGTGACTCTTTTTGCTTCAAGAACTGGACCAAAATTGCTAGCAGTCAAACGTCCTTTTCTCACCACATGCCACTCTCCACATTCACGTTGCTCTTTCGTGATCTCACAGACTGATTTCACTTGCTGCTCACTTACTTTCAATTTTTCCAACAAGAAATTTGTATCAAGTCCGCTTTCAACAAACTCTCTCGATAAAATGATTTCTTCGACTGTGGAGATCGGCAGACGATTCTCTTTGTCAGGTTCGGGGCTCAAAAGCCATAACATTCCTGTGAACTCGCCGTATCTCTTCAGCTTGTTCCGTAGCCATTCTCTGTCCTCATCTGTAGTTTTTCGTTTTAGGACTTTAGTTTCTTTGGGTGGATACAGATCTTCTACCGTTTTAACCACCTCGGATGCCTTTTGTTTCTTCCACTGACATTCGATGTCAGTTCTACTTAAGTTGTGGTAGCCATGAAGGAACAGAGCTACAGCGTGACTACACTTTGAACCGCCACGAGGGCACTCGCATTCTGTGGAACGTATTTCGTTTTCTTGAAGATATATCTGCGAAGGAAAGAGAAAAAGAAATATAAGCTTACTTTTCAAGATTTCCTTTAAACGAAGATTCGAAATCACTTAATTTAAATAAGTTTTGGTTTGGCGATGTTAACGGATAGACATCGAGTAATAGAAATTTTACACTTACTGTGACTTTATACGTCGTACTTTTCATGCTCGCTTGCACTGACCCTCTGATAATTCCATCACAATAGCAAAAAGATAGAACGTGTCCAGATTGGTAATGGTTTTCGCCACGGTTTAAAGATTTAGGCTCATCTGAGAAGTATTTTGCGAACGATGTTATCGACAACGCCGCCATGTTAAACACATGTGAGTTTGTTTAGATCCAGCAGAAATGCAACCATGGAAACGTGACGTCAGGGCTTCGGTACTCTATTAGGAGCATTAAAGTAATCACTCCTGGAATATTTAAGAACTTTGATATAAATCCTAAAGACGTGAACGAAGATGGAACCGGACAGGAATTCGGAGTTTTCATGTTTGGCCGTGGAAGCTTTGAGGACTTCTTATTGAAGGGTTACGATGTAGTTGGAAAGGCGATCGCTTCACTTGGAAGGAAATTTAAACTAACATTTGTTGGTGCACCAAAAGACGAACACAGGAATATAGAGACATGGTTTTGTGAGGAAACAAACATAGCACGCAATCAGTTAACCATTCGTCGATATTGTGGTCGTGAAGAAATGAAGGAAATGTTTTCTGAAGCAGATGTAATCGTCATGCCATCCCGGACTGAGGGATTTGGCTTGATTGCTCTTGAAGCGATATCAGCCGGTGTCCCAGTCCTCATTTCCACTGAGTGTGGAATATCCAAAGCTTTGGAGGAAGTGGATGGTGGTATCATGTCAGTGGTCATTGATTCAGAATTACCGGAAGCGTGGGCAAAGAAAATCCGTGAGTTGTCAGAACAGTCACCAGGTACAAGAGAAACCAACGCTATACGGCTCAGGGAAAATTATGGGAAGAAATACGACTGGGAAAGAGAAAGCAAGAAATTTGAGCAGATGATTCTGGATTTGATGAAGAAGCCTCGAAAGTCTCAAGTGATAAATTTCTTGGTGTCAGGTTGGTGTTCTCTTTGAATGGATACATATTATTGTTTTTCTGTAATGATTATGATGGTGATGGTGATGGTGATGGTGATGATAACATAGTAGTAGTCTGTAGTATTTATAGCTATTATGTTGGAAGTGCAATGATAATATTGATATATAAAAAACAGCTAGTAATAAAAGACATTCATTGCCAATCTTGAAAAAATCCTGATACTTCAGAAGAGAGCTCTATGGTAAATTTGCTTCTCTAGCAACTCTGAGCATGTAATGTCGCTATTTCTACGATCCAATATTCTTCCTATTGATATGTTCTATTAGTATAATTTCAGAGCTGAGCAAACAGTTTCCAGCAATCTGATTGGTCGAGCGGTTCCTTATATGTCGCAATATAAACCACTCCATGCGGTTTATATGCTAAAATAAAATGTTAATAAATTTTACTAAAATGTTATGATTTTAGAAATTTCTCTGTTGTTCAGCTCTGAAATTATACTAAAACAATTATTCGTCTCAGGTTCGGTGAATATTGTCGGATAATCCCCTCCACTTCGTCTCGGGGATTATTCGATGATATTCACCTCGCCTTTGGCGAATAACTGTTAAATATAGATCGGTTTAGGTGTTTTGATGTATTATATTGGCCAAGATCTTGTACCTTTAAATCTGAAGAAACTACCCACTGAGCTACCTTTGATTCACTCTTACATCAGAGCTACGGCTGCTGGTAAATTTCATCTAATTCATTCATGGACAAAACAGCAGAACTTATCCTTCTCAATGTTTACAGCTAGAAATAGGAACAAAATCTTAGTCTTTGTAATCAGAACCTAAGCAATCATTCAAAAAACACCTTTAGACTGAATTGTTGCAGTTTTTAGTACATGAGGGGGTTTATGCTGATGTATACAATCTTGCTGATAAAATATTCCTTAATTCTAAGCTCAATATTTTAAAGTATTGTTCTTATTGAATTCCTTTCTTTTGTATGTAATGATCTTGTTCTCTCTTTATGTATTAATTCTCTAGCAGATATGAATATATATTTTCCCATACCTATTATTTTATGTTTTACATATCTTCGCTTTACCCCACCTAGATCAGCTCTGGTACATGCAGTGTACAGTTACCTTTCTTTCATTAGTTAACTTTCATTTTTATTTAGGTAGTATTAAAAATAATAATAACAATAATAATAATGGTGATAATAATAGTAATAATAATGATAATAATAATAATAACTGTAAAGCTCGGTGATTATCTTAACATAGGACCAAAAAAAACGTAATTACAAACTATTAAAGGTGATGTGAATTATATCTGGCTGCATGACTAAGCTGTAACAGTTGTAGTTAATGATGGTAAAATGAATATATTATTCAAGGCCATATACTGCATGTACGTGTTTGAACAATTTTCAGATCCAAGTGGAAATATAACAAAGGTAGAGGCAGTTATTTCTCTGGAAGGAAATGGATCATTACCAACAGGTGTAGTATATTGAAAATTTCAGTCCTATAATTGACCCTTGGCAGGTGTACAGAATAACTCTGGCATTTAGATTGGCCTTTAATTGAGATTAACATTTGACATTTGAGGGGCACTGTAGGGTCAATGGAGAAAATACTTGCACTCTTTTTTTCTGATTCTTCCATTGTTCTTCCAAGGTGGTCAAGTCCTAGTTGCATTATGATATTTGAATCTGTGTTGATATTTGCATGAAGTTCAGAGCACATTTCTATGATGTCTAGTGACCAGTGGAAGCCCATTTAATGAGATAGGGGAGAGAAGGGAGAGTACCGTACTTCCTCATCTAGAAAGTCTGAGGTGTATATTCCTGCTCTATTTTGTAAAAAAGGTACTCGTGATCCATACATTACAGGTTATTAAGAAGTTTTGGCATGTTTGTTTTTCTTTCCCATTTTGCCATCCTTATTCATTATAATAATTTCCTCTCCCTCCTCCTGTTAACCCCGTACACTTGGCTCTCAATCCCTATACAGAATGATTAATAAGCCTAAATTTGGATAAGTTGCCAAGAAATCAGCAGATCAATCTAACAATAAATGAACAATTTTGCAGATGCAGGTGGCAATAGAGCAGCAATGTCACTTACAGGTAAGAATGCAAATGTGCATATAGCCAGATATGAGAAATGCTCATCAATTGCTAATGTATGTAATATTAATTAGTAGTGAGAAAAGTGTTAAGTTTCTTCTTCCTCATCTTGGCCACTTCAGTGATGACTAAATGAATTATGATCAATGTCTTTTTGTCTGGGGACCAAACAATTTTAAGTAGGAAAGTGAAGGGGGGGATCGGAGGGGGCATATGAGTGTGATATTTTTAATTTTATGTGTTGTTCCATCAAATGTTCCCTGGGAATATTGTTGGCTTCGCATCCATGTTTGTGACTGGGTGCACAAGTTTTATTTTCATTGTGTGCTGATTGAGACAATTCAGATAAAAGAGCAGAACAAACAAAGAGAAGGAAGAAAAAATTGCATGCAGGCAATAAATATATGTTGAAATGTTGATGCATTCTTTCTTAAGCTATAAAAAGAACTGTAATATGTGACTGCTTTCCATAATTTGTTTTTATTTATTCCAGGGACTTCAGATAAGAGGAAAGAAAAACTAGATGGGAGCAATGAAGGTGTGGAATCAGCAGGTACATCAGAGTTAACCAATTTCTTTTGTTTCGGTGTTCTTGAAAATATTATAAATATGGGCTAAGTATTGTACATGCACATTTCATTTTCAATGTCTACAGCCCAATTAGTCTCTTGAAGTGTAATAGGAGAACAAAAATCTGAGGGGTATAAGATAAGACAAAGTGAATCAGCTGGTATAACAGTAAAACCTCAATTATTCAGACTTGTAGGGAAATTGCTTACTAATAGAACAATAAAAAGTATGAATATAAATTACTACTCTAAAAGATGCTTCTCAAACAGGTTCCACTACGACCAGTGACAAAGAAGCTCTCAAAGATAAGGGTGGACAGTATTCTAATACAGGTGTGCCTTAAAGTGGTGCTATATAGAAAATCCAAAACACCTTGTGATGGTTATTCATGTAAGGTTATACAATTATAATTGACCCTTGGCAGGTCTACAGAATAACTCTGGCATTTAGATTGGCCTTTAATTGAGATTAACATTTGACATTTGAGGGGCACTGTAGGGTCAATGAAAAAAACAATACTTGCACTCTTTTTTTTCTGATTCTTCCATTGTTCTTCCAAGGTGGTCAAGTCCTAGTTGCCTTAAGATATTATTTGAATCTGCGTTGATCTTAATGCTTGTTGGTTTAACAATTACCCATGGTTTTACTAGTCATAGAGGGTCTTGTGCTCTGCTAGGATCAGCAAAGTGAAAAGTGTTGCATGTGGGATAGAGTGAGAAAGTTGTGATTAAACCATGATCATCATGGTTCCTTTAACTGGTAATGGATTAAAATTCCCATGAGCTTGATTCTATTGACATGTAATCTTCAACAGCATTATTAACCTTGTAGAATGCATGTGTATAATTTTCCATATTGTTTCTAGCTATCTATTTTCTGTGTTACTAACAACTTGAAGACAAATTTGTATAACAATTATGAGTCTCTTTAGCTAGCAGTCGTTTCCTGTACTCTTGTGACCTAATAATCTTTGATTCATTGCTGACACTGTTAAAGGAGGAATTAAATGAACAGTAAGTCACTTGGAGGGATTAAAGGGTTAGACCAAAACCAAACTATTATAGCTCCCAAGAGTGGAATAGTGAAGTATAAAGTTCGTCTTGATTGGCCCTTTTTTATTTGTGTTTGTGGGACCCACTGTCTTTATACTGGCTATAATATTAGCTTATCTGATATTTCTGTTCACTGTCCATAGATGATGTTCCACACAGCAGCTTAGAAGTTGGAAAAACAGAAAGAAATGACCAGAGAGAGTCTGCACCAGGTGAGTGTATGTAAATGTGATATTGTATGTTACGTACACCCTAAATTTGGTTCATTGCTGAAAAATAGGGTTCAATATTGATGATAAAACATTTTCATTATGGGACTAAGAAGTCCAGCTTCTCAGAAACAATTTTGGTTGGTTAGTGTTGTAATATTGCCATTCTGTGTGTTGAGGTTGGGCTTCCTGTGCCCTGCCTGCATTTTGCACGACCAGCAGTTTCACTTTATGGCAGCTATTTATGGCATGATAATATTTTGCTAATATGTTGGCACTTGTGGTTAAGACAACATCCAAACAGAAGAGTTTGGCAGTTGAAAATTAGCTTTGTGTGCATTCACGTTTTTGCAGGCTATGCTATCAACTTAGAGAGGTGATTGATTCATTTTGCTCTTACATGTCTGTAGGTAAA
Source organism: Stylophora pistillata (assembly GCF_964205215.1). NCBI lineage: Eukaryota > Metazoa > Cnidaria > Anthozoa > Scleractinia > Pocilloporidae > Stylophora > Stylophora pistillata. The sequence continues at coordinate 14,916,629 of NC_142520.1, forward strand.
GCTTCACACAGCTCTGTAGACTGTGGAGAAACAGAGAGGAACAAACAAGGACAGTCTGTGTCAGGCGAGTAATTTAACTTTACATTGCATATTACAGTTATCAGTGGACTCAGTAAAAAACAAAAATCAGTGAATCAGGTATGACAGTTCTTAAGAATTTAAAAAATCCAGTAAATTAATTTTTTATTACTCTGTACAACAATAGGATTATTAACATATTCCAGTCTAACATTAAAATTACTACATTTCCTCAAATTAGCCTCCAGGCTCTACATATATCTTAGCACCCTTCCCCTAATGAGTGCCCATCCCCCCTCCCCAGGCCAGTAAACTAAACAAACTCTGCCTTGAATAATCATCATTTCTCCTCCCTCACTTTCCTAAATAAAAGGAAAAACCTGTTTCTTTTACAACTTTATTTGTAACTTTTTTAACTTCACTTACTCAGCTAAATCAGTGTAGGTTAATATTTTCTTGGTAAACAACCTCCTCAATTAAGCAACCTGATCCTTCCAATAAGTGCCCCTCTTCTATCCAAAATTCTAAAAAATTGCCTTGATGCTTATTTTAGGACGTAGGAAAGACCTTTGTGTAATTGCAGATTGAGATGAAGCTATTTTGTATAAGATTAAGTAGAATTTCTGTTACTGTTTCTGCTTTACTTTCAACTTATAACAAAGAAATGTATGGAAATACCTGAGTGTAGAAATTTACTACCCCACAACACTGATTAATCATAACTGTTACAATTTCCTCAAATGTGACTGGTGCATTAGCTGCTTTATTTTTCACTAATCATTCTGAAGAGTTGTAATCAAACAGTTAAAGCAGCCAGACCTAGTAAGTCCACTCAGCTAAATCCACCAATCACAGAAATGATCAAAGTAACCACAGCAACAACCACTAATATCCTTAAAAAAACTGGGGAACTTACCAACTGGAGGGATTTTTCACTTAAGACCAGTCATTGTCTGAACCTAAGATATTTTCCCCAAATGTATTTCTTCTTTTGTTTGAAGTTGTAATTAATGGTCATGATTAATTGGTAACAGGACTTTGTGTCGTCCAATTCAGTCTGTAGTCATGCTCTTGATTGACAGATCAGACTCTCACTTCAGTGGTCGTCCTATTTTGTTAATAGCTCATAAAAATTAGAGATAGAATTTGACTCCACTCAGTCTGATTACCATTATTAACCAAAGCACAATTTGAGTGACCTTCTAGTAAGAATAGATTGAGTGTGTTTAAACCTTGAAGCACTGAAGAAGGACTTGAGTTTGTTCTCAAACATAGAACATTATTTATAAACAAAGCATATAATTGTTTTTTATGTATGCTTATGGATCATTCAACACTTAAACAGTCAAACAATGTTTGTCTCTCTCCTTTTTTCCATAACACTTGTCACTCTACTGACTTTTTCAGTGAAGCTGAATTTAGAAAGCAAAGTATTCTCTCACTTATAAAACCTAGCACTAATATAGTTAACATTTTTAACGTTTAAATCTTGCCTGTGGCTACGCGATTTAATCTCTTCATTCGTATTTTTTCATATCAGATTCAGGTACTGCTACTACTGATTCAACAGAAAAAACACAGGGAAATAAGAAAGAAGTTTTCACAGCAACAGGTACAGCTATACAAGGTATACCATGAGCCTCAGTAATTTAGTTGCATTCATATTCCAATATTGCTTTGCTTTCAACCCTTAAAGTTTATCAACATGTAATTTCTCCCATCGTCTTAATCAGTAGAGCCTTAGAATAAGGCTCTATTGATTAGTTATTTTATTTTCCTCGCTCATTTGTGTTAGCGAGGATAACAAAGAACTGTGTAGTGTTAACTTGTAAAACTCCTGCAAGAAGTCTACGACAGTTAGACGAAACACTTCTGAGGATAAAAAAGTTTTATAACAACTGCTCGCATTGTACTGCTCACTAGTTAAACTTTTTTCCAAAACTTGCTCTCCCACCTCGACCTCCTTCTTTGATAATGTGACCAGTCTTAATTTCTTTTCACGTTATCTGATCTTAGGATCTTCTGTTGACTCCAAAGACACAACAGGCAGAACGTCCCTAATGAATGCTTCTCTAAGTGGCAGTGTCCGAGCGGTGAAGGGTCTCATTGAGAGAGGAGCAGATCCGTCCCTGCTGAACAACAGAGGATGGAATGCGTTACATTTTGCCACAAAGAGTGGAGACACTGACGTCATTGATCTTATCTTTACTCACTTGCCGGACATTGAGTCCAAAACAGCCGAAGGTTACACGCCACTAATGGTGGCGGCTTTCAAGGGCAAATTACACGCAGTGAAATGGTTTCTTGAGAAGGGGGCAAATGTAACCTGTGTTAATAACAGGAGGTGGAATATGTTACATTTTGCCGCAGAGGCTGGAGACACTGACGTCATTGATCTTATCATTACTCACTTGCCGGACATTGAGTCCAAAACAGCCCAGGGTGACACGCCACTAATGGTGGCGGCTTGGAATGGTAAATTACACGCAGTGAAATGGTTTCTTGAGAAGGGGGCAAATGTAACCTGTGTTAATAACAGGAGGTGGAATATGTTACATTCTGCCGCACAGGCTGGAGACACTGACGTCATTGATCTTATCTTTACTCACTTGCCGGACATTGAGTCCAAAACAGCCGAGGGTTACACGCCACTAATGGTGGCGGCTTTCAACGGCAAATTACACGCAGTGAAATGGTTTCTTGAGAAGGGGGCAAATGTAACCTGTGTTGATAACAGGAGGTGGAATATGTTACATTCTGCCGCACAGGCTGGAGACACTGACGTCATTGATCTTATCTCTACTCACTTGCCGGACATTGAGTCCAAACCAGCCGAGGGTTACACGCCACTAATGGTGGCGGCTTTCAAGGGCAAATTACACGCAGTGAAATGGTTTCTTGAGAAGGGGGCAAATATAACCAGTGTTAATAACAGGAGGTGGAATATGTTACATTTTGCCGCAGAGGGTGGGGACACTGACGTCATTGATCTTATCTTTACTCACTTGCCTGACATTGAGTCCAAAACAGCCCAGGGTGACACGCCACTAATGGTGGCGGCTTGGAATGGTAAATTACACGCAGTGAAATGGTTTCTTGAGAAGGGGGCAAATGTAACCTGTGTTCATAACAGTGGATGGAATATGTTACATTCTGCCGCACAGGCTGGAGACACTGACGTCATTGATCTTATCTTTACTCACTTGCCGGACATTGAGTCCAAAACAGCCGACGGTCTCACGCCACTAATGGTGGCGGCTTTGGCTGGCAAATTACACACAGTGAAATGGTTTCTTGAGAAGGGGGCAAATGTAACTTGTGTTGATAACAGGAGGTGGAATATGTTACATTTTGCCGCAGAGGCTGGAGACACTGACGTCATTGATCTTATCTTTACTCACCTGCCGGACATTGAGTCCAAAACAGCCCAGGGTGACACGCCACTAATGGTGGCAGCTTGGAATGGTAAATTACACGCAGTGAAATGGTTTCTTGAGAAGGGGGCAAATGTAACCTGTGTTGATAACAGTAGGTGGAATATGTTACATTCTGCCGCACAGGCTGGAGACACTGACGTCATTGATCTTATCTTTACTCACTTGCCGGACATTGAGTCCAAAACAGCCGAGGGTTACACGCCACTAATGGTGGCGGCTTTCAAGGGCAAACTACACGCAGTGAAATGGTTTCTTGAGAAGGGGGCAAATGTAACCTGTGTTCATAACAGGAGGTGGAATATGTTACATTTTGCCGCACAGGCTGGAGACACTGACGTCATTGATCTTATCCTTACTCACTTGCCGGACATTGAGTCCAAAACAGCCCAGGGTCTCACGCCACTAATGGTGGCGGCTTTGGCTGGCAAATTACACGCAGTGAAATGGTTTCTTGAGAAGGGGGCAAATGTAACCTGTGTTCATAACAGGAGGTGGAATATGTTACATTCTGCCGCAGATGGTGGAGACACTGACGTCATTGATCTTATCTTTACTCACTTGCCTGATATTGAGTCCAAAACAGCCCAGGGTGACACGCCACTAATGGTGGCGGCTTTGAATGGTAAATTACACGCAGTGAAATGGTTTCTTGAGAAGGGGGCAAATGTAACCTGTGTTCATAACAATGGATGGAATATGTTACATTCTGCCGCACAGGCTGGAGACACTGACGTCATTGATCTTATCTTAACTCACTTGCCGGACATTGAGTCCAAAACAGCCGACGGTCTCACACCACTAATGGTGGCGGCTTTCAAGGGCAAATTACACGCAGTGAAATGGTTTCTTGAGAAGGGGGCAAATTTAACTTGTGTTGATAACAGGAGGTGGAATATGTTACATTTTGCCGCAGAGGCTGGAGACACTGACGTCATTGATCTTATCTTTACTCACTTGCCGGACATTGAGTCCAAAACAGCCGAGGGTTACACGCCACTAATGGTGGCGGCTTTCAAGGGCAAACTACACGCAGTGAAATGGTTTCTTGAGAAGGGGGCAAATGTAACCTGTGTTCATAACAGGAGGTGGAATATGTTACATTTTGCCGCACAGGCTGGAGACACTGACGTCATTGATCTTATCCTTACTCACTTGCCGGACATTGAGTCCAAAACAGCCCAGGGTCTCACGCCACTAATGGTGGCGGCTTTGGCTGGCAAATTACACGCAGTGAAATGGTTTCTTGAGAAGGGGGCAAATGTAACCTGTGTTCATAACAGGAGGTGGAATATGTTACATTCTGCCGCAGATGGTGGAGACACTGACGTCATTGATCTTATCTTTACTCACTTGCCTGATATTGAGTCCAAAACAGCCCAGGGTGACACGCCACTAATGGTGGCGGCTTTGAATGGTAAATTACACGCAGTGAAATGGTTTCTTGAGAAGGGGGCAAATGTAACCTGTGTTCATAACAATGGATGGAATATGTTACATTCTGCCGCACAGGCTGGAGACACTGACGTCATTGATCTTATCTTAACTCACTTGCCGGACATTGAGTCCAAAACAGCCGACGGTCTCACACCACTAATGGTGGCGGCTTTCAAGGGCAAATTACACGCAGTGAAATGGTTTCTTGAGAAGGGGGCAAATTTAACTTGTGTTGATAACAGGAGGTGGAATATGTTACATTTTGCCGCAGAGGCTGGAGACACTGACGTCATTGATCTTATCTTTACTCACTTGCCGGACATTGAGTCCAAAACAGCCGAGGGTTACACGCCACTAATGGTGGCGGCTTTCAAGGGCAAACTACACGCAGTGAAATGGTTTCTTGAGAAGGGGGCAAATGTAACCTGTGTTCATAACAGGAGGTGGAATATGTTACATTTTGCCGCACAGGCTGGAGACACTGACGTCATTGATCTTATCCTTACTCACTTGCCGGACATTGAGTCCAAAACAGCCCAGGGTCTCACGCCACTAATGGTGGCGGCTTTGGCTGGCAAATTACACGCAGTGAAATGGTTTCTTGAGAAGGGGGCAAATGTAACCTGTGTTCATAACAGGAGGTGGAATATGTTACATTCTGCCGCAGATGGTGGAGACACTGACGTCATTGATCTTATCTTTACTCACTTGCCTGATATTGAGTCCAAAACAGCCCAGGGTGACACGCCACTAATGGTGGCGGCTTTGAATGGTAAATTACACGCAGTGAAATGGTTTCTTGAGAAGGGGGCAAATGTAACCTGTGTTCATAACAATGGATGGAATATGTTACATTCTGCCGCACAGGCTGGAGACACTGACGTCATTGATCTTATCTTAACTCACTTGCCGGACATTGAGTCCAAAACAGCCGACGGTCTCACACCACTAATGGTGGCGGCTTTCAAGGGCAAATTACACGCAGTGAAATGGTTTCTTGAGAAGGGGGCAAATTTAACTTGTGTTGATAACAGGAGGTGGAATATGTTACATTTTGCCGCAGAGGCTGGAGACACTGACGTCATTGATCTTATCTTTACTCACTTGCCGGACATTGAGTCCAAAACAGCCGAGGGTTACACGCCACTAATGGTGGCGGCTTTCAACGGCAAATTACACGCAGTGAAATGGTTTCTTGAGAAGGGGGCAAATGTAACTTGTGTTGATAACAGGAGGTGGAATATGTTACATTTTTCCGCACAGGCTGGAGACACTGACCTCATTGATCTTATCTTTACTCACTTGCCGGACATTGAGTCCAAAACCGCGTGCGGTTCTACTCCTCTAATCATTGCTGTTCGTTTTGGCAAGCTGCAAGGTGTAAAGTATCTCCTTGAGAGGGGAGCTAATCCTTTAACTAAGGATAATGACGGCCGGGATTCTTTATACCATGCCTCATCACGTGACCCAGATGTTCTTGACTTCCTGCTGAGTTACGTAGCGAGCAGTGAGTCAGCAAGCAGCAATGATTAACTCAGGTTGGTGAGATAAGTTCTACAGCTTATTTCATGTTCGCTTAATTCTTCAATGTCAAAATGTAAATCCCTGGTTTGATCGCCCCATCAACTTCAAAGCTAACCCGAATGAGTCGTATGTTGGGTAGTTACTATTGGGCTGCCTGTGGCACGCAGATGACTGTCACTAAGATATTCAACCTCTTTGTTCAGCAAATTATTGTGCAATTGGTTTCGAGATAGACATTTGTTTAGCTAAACTACTCATTTGTTTTTGTTTTTGTTTTTTTAAGGCCTTAGTTTGCGAGGTGTTGTCAATAACCGATGTCCTAATATGGCTTGTACGATAGAGGAGAAGCTGTCAGCTGGTTGGAGATTGTTAAAAATTAACCCACACTGATAACAGCCAGAAGTGTATGTCTGCGTAACGTTGCCAGCGATTTAATTTTTTGTATTTAGACTTCTTAAAGTTGACATGGTTTTGTGCACATTTCATAAGTAAATGAGTTATTTTTGAATATATAACATTTTTTTTTTACTTTCGACTACATTCATGTAAATAAAAGCTGTATAGGACACCTGTTAATAGAATACGTGAAAAAATCTCTGCATTCTAATTGGTTGAAATACAGTTTTCAGGAAACACCAATGTAGGGCAGAAAATAATTAACTCAGTGAAAAAGCAGTAAAAATTTGTTGATAACTAAAAACAAAAAAAAAAAAGGGAATGCTGAGAAATTTACACTTTGATTAAACACGTTGTTTTGACCAAAACGGCGTGATAGTGTTCTGGTGTGAATGAATTTATTTTCACGTGGGTCACCCCTCTTTACTTCTACATTACTATGAAAAGCTGCCAAGTATAAAAGGTTTGATCAGGTTTAAAGGAAGTAAAAATGACTTGATTTTTCTCGTGCAATTTAGAATAAGTAGGCACTTTTAATTTTTCTCCAAAGACCTCAATATTGCATTCTTCCTATAGGCTCACGCAATTATGTTGGTTGTAAGAAAAATAAACGAGATAGTTTATATAAAATTTCACTTTGAATCGTGAGGCTACCTCCACAAATAAGGAAATGATTATATCACTGAGTGAGTCAATTTATAAGGAGTTTTTAGGAAGCCTTTGTAAGTAAGGTTTCAGCATTAGTTAATCAATAAAATTTTATATTACAGCATAAAAGTCTTTTTTTCAATGGGAACGACTTTAATGTTTCTATCGTCTGGAAAGGGAGTGAAAACATTTCCCCGTTTGATAAATATTGTTATTGATCGCCCGACGGGGGATACACACGGCTTTCAGGGAGAAGGGAGGTTGAATCCGTCATTGTTATCAGACTTCAACTAAGGGGAGGGGGGACTCCCAATACGTGGCGTCATTAGAATAAATAGAGCATAAGGAAGAGGGGGGTGGGGGAGAAATCAGGAGAATTTTTTTGAATTTTGGTTCAGACAAGATCCACCGATTCCACCCCCTCCCTGCAGGCGATGATTAGTAGCCAGTCCATAAGAGGAAAAATATTGAACTAAGGAACAGCGCCCACGAAAAGGAGGATTAAATGAATTCAGAAGCTTATTTCCAAAGAGATTGCTGTAAAAGCGTAATCGCTCCCCCCCCCCTATTTATCCCCATTTTCACAATAAGGCATAAGTGAGGCCTTTGACGATTGTTGATAAAGTTTAGGGTTATTTTAGCAAACCGAGCATTGTAGGCTTTGCCTTTATAGACTTTTTTTTAACTTAAGTTAAAAAGATCTTTCGATGTCTTCAAGTGGCCTGTAAATTTTAGAAGACGCTGTCAGGTGATAGATTTTTTAAATATTGCGTGGCTGGAGATTTAATGTGCGTTTAAAAAAGCGATAAACGGCGCAGCGGCGTGTTAGATAAATCAATGTTTTCCAGTCCAAACCTCTTGCGTTGTAGCCGCCTCAAAGAGTGTACTAATCAAGACTCGTGTTTGGTTGGGAATTACATCGAAATTTTATCGTCTGGGAAGTTAGAGAAAAATATTTCTGCTCGCAGAAAATGTGGAGATAGCCAATGCACCAATAGAGTTTTCTTGGCTGGATGGTTTACCAGTTTCTCTAGGGATATGGCTAAGCTGCTTGCCCTTCGTGCACGCAGTGAGCTCCGCTATAACGTCTAGCCTCACATTCGTATCCTAAAAGTACACTCACCTAAATGGAAATGGTTAAATCTGTAATGCAGCCAAGAATTCAGATAACAGCCTTAATCGTAGAAAAGCCCGTAGGTGTGAGGTTCGTTTTCTTTGCGTTTCTTAGTTCGTGTCTTATCGTGTCGCCTCTTTCGCTCGGTGCACGAGTTCGCTGACTTAAACTGGAAACGCGATAGGTTAACTTCTGTTTTGCAGAATAATTTTGAAAGGATTATTCTTCGAATTATCATTCATTCTCGGAAAGAGGGTCAAACTTAAAGTGGTTTCTGTGAATGTATGGATTGACTTTTCATATTGAACCCTTTAACTCTCAGAAGTGATTAACATGTGACTTCTCCCTATAATATCCTTCTCCAGCAAACAGGTGATGAGAGTACTCAAGCTTATCAGCTAGAAATTGTTTACTTAATCTGGCTCCAAACTCTCGGAACTGATTTGCAAGGAAATGTGTAGCAGCTAGAGGGAAGAATTAACAATCAGGCCCCGGTTGTTTGAAGGTTGGATAGCGCTATCCACTCGATAAAACTTTATCCGGTGGATAACGCGATACGTTTTTCTGTCACTTATCCGTGGGATAGCGATTTATCCGTGGGATAGCGATTTATCCGTGGGATAGCGATTTATCCGTGGGATAGTCATTTATCCGTGGGAGAACAATTTATCCGTGGGATAGCAACATATCCGTGGGATAGTGATTTATCCGTGGGATAGCGATTTATCCGTGGGATAGTGATTTATCCGTGGGATAGCGATTTATCCGTGGGATAGTGATTTATCCGTGGGATAGTGTTATCCATCCTTTGAACAGGCGGGCCCAGATCTTGGCAGTTGAAGGGTTAACTAGGCTACTCAAAAGTTATGCAGACAGGCTTAGGAGAGTAAAATTGCAAAAAACACCGAGTTAATTTTTGTTTCAAAATTTGCAGTGATAATCTACAAAAAATAACTGAAGCCTGCTTGCTTCCTTTCATAGAACGCGTACTCTTACAAAGTGGCATGATCCTAATAAGATTGTGTAGACCTACCGGTGTTCTTTTTCTGCAGAAAGTTGCACTGCCAAGCACATATAACTTTTAGGTAAATATATTCTTGTTCGAAAGGAAAACTTTATCCTTTCTCCCCTTTCTTTTCCTTTTGGCAGGAACCCGAAGCTATCACAGTGGCGGATTTAACAGCGATGAAATGCAAAGAACACATTCATTTGGTAAACAACCAAAATAGTTAATAAATCGACACTGATAAAAAATTCTGTTGTTTTTCCTGGCTCATTTAAAAGGGTTATGATTGTAAGTCACACATCATCAATAACAAAAGTCTTCGTTTGAGAAACGTAACACATTTGAAGATCTTTGAAAAAATAGCCATGTAGGCAGTTGCATTTAAAGTATCGTGAATATACAGTGTAAGATATGGAGTCACAAAGGTTTTCTCCATATTCGGCACATTGTAAATCGCTCTTGTATCTAAACGCACTCGATTCTATTCGTTACGCTCGTATTATCATTCAACTGAAGAAATAACGTACGAATCGAGTACAAGTATCACGCGAGGTTTGTGCTCCGGAGAACTGTGACAAATATCGGCGAAATTCGCAGCACTGAATTACAATTTGGCGTTGTGGATAATAAATCTCGCAAAACTCGTAAAAATACTCAGCGATACTACGCAATATTTAATCCTTGGTCTACTTGGTGCAAGTGTTCAACGGGCGAGCGAGCGTTTGGTCAGTTTCCATGTAATTTGAAATGTTTAACCGTCGGCGCGTTCTTTTAAAACAGAGAAAATATGAATAGAGGAGGGAAATATTACAGTGAAGGTGAAAGATAGGGAAGGAGAGGGAGGGGGGGGAACGGGGTGGCTGGGGGAGGATGCGCTACCCTAAGAACATAACTTGCAATTCTTCTCGTCTTTGGCACTTCTTCTAAGTACGCCAATATAAAATGGTTTTGGACTAAGCAACATCTCACATGTGATGGAACACCATAAACGTGCCCATAAGTAATGACTGCGTTCTATGGCCTCAGTAGGGACCTTAAGATGCAGGACGGCGAGCGAGGACCCCAGCAAGGTTTGGACGGTAAACACTAGATCGAGGGCCCGTCTCGCTCGATGCACAAAAAGATTAGATGTCGAAATGATATTTACCTGAACATTAGGGCTTTCGAACAAGACGAAAATCTCATGACAGCAAAGTCGTCATCTGCTTGTAAGTAAAGGTTTGTTTTCACATACCTTGTTGTCTGCTTGTTTGTTGTCTTAGTTTTCCTGTGATACGGACAAGAGATGGGTGCAAAATAAGTTTAAAGGATAAAGGAGAAGCCATAGTTTTTGCCAAGATAGTGGGGTCATAGATGATGAGGGCTTTTTGTCTTTTGTTTGATGTTAATCAATCTAAAAATCCCGAGTTTCCCTACGAAGGCTACGGAACGTTTGACTTTACTGAAATGGATGACACCGAGTGCAAAGCGGAATTTCGTCTCAGAAAAGCTGACATTTCTGTGCTTGCCGGAGCTCTTGACATCCCTGAAACTTTAATCCACAAACAGGGATATGTGATTGATGACATAGATGGACTGCGCGTCTTGTTGCGAAGGCTTAGTTACCCGCGCAGATGCTCAGATTTAATTCCCCGTCTTGGGCGGCCCGTACCAATACTAAGCATGATTTGTGGCTCGGTCACTGATGACATCTACAACATATACAGCCACCAATAACTGAGTGCAGCCACTCTTTTCTGGACCCAACACCTCACCACGTGTTCGGAAATGCAGTTTTTGTCAAAGTTGCTACCTTAATAAAAGGACTTTATTAAGAATCATTGCGCAAACAGACGTGCAATGATTAACATGAATAGAATTAATAAGGGAAAAGGAAAGCATTAATTACTTAATTAATTACTGAGATAATTGTTTCGGGTTTGTGGATGGTACAGTGCCGAGACAATCTATCGTTTACAATGAGTACAAGCGTGTGCACGGTCTAAAATTCCTGTCTGTTGTTCTGCCAAACGGAATCATTACAAATCTTTTTGGACCAGTAAGTAAGTACACTATTTAATTTCTTTGTAAGCTGATGAGGTATGTGGCCAGTGTATACATAGGAGACCGAATGTTTTTAATTGTCCCCGGGCCCTTGTGCCATTCAACACAGCTAATGAGTAGCAACAGTAGGAGGAGGGGGATGGCGCATTTATTAATAAATGTTTGGTTTGTTAAAAAGAAAAAAAAAAAAAACTAGATGATGACCCATGATCCTTCCAGAACAGTGTTACATTCTTGATTTCTTGAGCATGAAAATAGTGCCAAGATTTAAGCCAGCTTACCTTAATCCCAGTTTATGACTCCATTTGCAAAATGATTTTTGTTAACAGAAGTTAAAAAACATGATGCATTAATGTTGGTCGAGTCCATGTTGCTGAATGATCTTGAGAAGCACACTTTCTCTCAGACGGGCCAGGCGATGTGAATTTATGGAGACCTAAGATGCCCTCATCGTGTGCACCCGTAGAGGCCATTTCAACGTGGAGTGCTGACAAATCAGGTGCAGGAATTTAATAAATCCACGAATATAGCTCGCTCCTCTGTGGAGTGGATTTTTGGGGACATTATTAACTATTTCAAATTTTTAGATTTCAAGAAAGACTTGAAGTTTGGTCCGAGTTCTATTGGTAAAATGTAATTATTGTGGGCCTTACTCAGGAATATACCAGGTTGCCTTTATGATCATGATAACACAACTTCTGATTATACTTTCAACTTTCAACAACCTGCCTGCTGAACTAAGGTCGTTAGAATCGAGACTGAAATTTAAGAACAAATTGCGAGATTATTTTAGTTAAAAAAAAAAAAAATTCGATCTAAACGTGGTTATAGGTATCCTTTTTCAGAGCATTTTATTTTATTGTATGCTTTTCTAGACCTTAAGATCAATGATTATATCTTGTTAAGTTTTATTTTATTTATTTATTTATTATTTTGACAGGACCCCAAGGACAACAGTGTTACACACTGATGGGTTTTCAATCCTGTATAAAAAATTCGTTATTATTATTATTATTACCCAATTGGTCCCTCCCTGTTTGCAAGATTACTTTGCTTTGTCTGCCGAAAAAAAGTCAGATTATTCTATTGTATTAGCTTTTCTGCAGGAAGCCATATTTGTTTGCACGGTAAGTCTCAAAAGCCTGCTGCAGATTTCCTTTTAATCGTTTCTCAAGTACTTTTAATTATGTTGAAAAAGACGATTTCATTTTTCTCTAAAGAAAGTACCGGCACGTTTTCAGAAACAAGTTAAAAAAAATTGATTTTATCACAAGAAAAGGAGACTTCATGGTTGATGTTACAACTTAATTAAGAAGTGTAATCCTGCTTGTGATAAGACCACGAGAAAACTACGACAGTAACAACACACTAAGATACTTACGATGATGCCTTTTTGTTGACTGGTTTAGGAACAAACTGAAATGGCATGGTGCACAACAAAACAAATGCGACGGAAAACAGACGGAAACAAGGACACCGTATCTCTCGCTCGCTTGTCAAATCTCCTTGGCTTCACGATGAAAATGCTTGGGTATTTTTTAGAATCATTACTGAATTGGCGAAGCCGCACATTCGCAATCTTTTTGTTTAATTTTTGTACCTATCTTGTAGTAAGAGAAGTACCCTCCCACACAAGGCCGGTGGTTTACTGACTTTCTTTCGATGCTGACTTTACTGACTTTCTTTTGATGCTGTAAATTTGTTTACCGTCATTGTTAAAAAGGAAGAAATGATGACGAAGATGAAGAATACGTTAACTTTATTGTTCGATATCATTTTATCTATAATATTATTGCAGGAAATTCATAATTATAATGTATTTGAATTCGAGGGGAGTAAGGCATGTTCGCGTTTGATCAGGCATTTAAATATGCCGCTTGCTGGTTACAACTAATTCGTAGTTGTTCGGGCAGTGTCATGAAGCGCTAAAGAATTTATTTAGGGATATGTAAATAATTATTTTATTCTCTTAGGATCAATGTAGTGCGTGATATTTGTAATCTCTCACATAACTTGTATTCTTCATATTTGTATCTGTTGTGTTATCAACCTTTATTGTATATATCAAATAGTTTTCTCCATTCTTTTCTGGCACCATGCGTCAGGTCATTTTAATTTAGGTTTGTTTAGCTCACTCGAGTTTTTGTTTTTTTTGAAAACAGTTTCAGTTTTTTTCGACTGGGTTAGATTATTTAAGGCATTGAGACTCTGTACCTCTGGAGATTATTGTAATTTTTGGCGAACGATCACTTTCGATCATAAAATTTCCAATCAATTATATTCACAAACTTTTTGATCTGTGATTTCTGTCAAGACCTTCCTTGTTGTAGCTGAGATGAGTCGGCTGAAATGGTCACTTACATTCCAGTTGCGAGGAATCTTAGGAATGTACCTCGAAATGACCGATGAACCCAAGTGGCCAAAACGAATCTTGTTATAGTTACTTTCAAAGCTTCAAAGTAAGAGTGATTTAGCGCCTTCCCGATCTCGACTTTAGTGTTCTTCTCGAAAAACGCTAAGACGAGAATCAGTTAACTTAGCTGCCAATCACTTGTACCCAGTCCCTTTAAGCCTATACATTATTGGACATCCACCTATCACAGCATTACTTCGTCAAACGCGGTTGAGATTCTACAACATTTGAAATGTGTATATCTTTCTCCGGGTCCGAATCGCACTGCACCTCCCTATTGATTTATGGTAAAGAACTCGAACTCGTCAGGCAAGCTAACGTCCTTAGCATAATCATCAGTAATGACCGTCAAGTGGAACTGCCACGTGAATTATATTATATCATTAAAAAAGGATCATAACATATGTATTTCCAAGACAACTCAAACGCGCAAAAAATGCCGATATGGTGAGGTTCTACTCCTCATGCATACGTAGAGCCGTCGAATACGGTTCACCCGCATTTCACCACGCTTAACCATCGTGTCTTACCGACGAAATCGAGAAAAATTCAAAGGCAGGCCCTGTCTATTATTTATGGTCCTGGTCTATCATACAGCAGAAGATAAACTTCTCGTGCTAGCCGTCGTAAGCTTTTACGCGAGAAACTGTCTGTAAACCGTGACGTAAACAACCCAAACCACAAGTTATACAACTTCCTTTCAGCTTTCAACATTGACACAAGATACCCATAAAGAAATACCAGAGTCTTTATTGAGCCCCGCTATGGTACCGATCGTTTCAAAGAAATCCTTCATTCTGGCTTCGATTAGAAATTTGTAATTTTCATTTGATCTTTCATAGCATTATCAATATAATTCAGTCTAACGACTTCGATATTGATTTGTTAATACACGAGTATTAATATCATTATTCGACACAATAAAAATTTCACAATAAGTAAGCCTTTAACGATTGTGTTAGCATAAGTTATGGTATAATTTAGCAAACTGAGCATACTCATTTTAGTTTAGCTTTAACTCCATCACCTTTTTCTTGTATATGGAAATCCAACACAGCTAATGAGTAGCAACAGTAGGAGGAGGGGGATTGCGCATTTATTAATAAATGTTTGGTTTGTTAAAAAGAAAAAAAAAAAAAAACTAGATGATGATCCATGTTCCTTCCAGAACAGTGTTACATTCTTGATTTCTTGAGCATGAAAATAGTGCCAAGATTTAAGCCAGCTTACCTTAATCCCAGTTTATAACTCAATTGGCAACATAATTTTTTTTAGCAGACCCAGGATGCCCTCATCGTGTGCACCCGTAGAGGCCATTTCAACGTGGAGTGCTGACAAATCAGGTGCAGGAGTTTAATAAATCCACGAATATAGCTCGCTCCTCTGTGGAATGGATTTTTGGGGAAGTTATTAACTATTTCAAATTTTTAGATTTCAAGAAAGACTTGAAGTTTGGTCCGAGTTCTATTGGTGAAATGTAATTATTGTGGGCCTTACTCACATGCCAAAAAATTACATGACATTTGCCTCTAATTTTTTTTTTTCGTTTCCAGGCCCCCAATAGAGACACAAAATCATGGCGGAAATTGTTAATTTTTTAGCGAAAAGCAGAACTAGACAAAGTTAACGATAACTTTATCTAAATGTACGGTTAGATTTACGATATATATTTATTACTCTATCTATAAGTCGCAAAATACTTTGGAAAAGTGAAAAATAAACCATGTAAATCGGGCTTCGAAGTCGTCGAACTTGAAAGAAGTCGTGACTGGCATTGACCGCTCGGCCAAACAAACTCATCACTTCAAGCGGCCTGGAGCGGCCTAGTCGTTTAAAATATGCGAATGTACGGGTTGATCTGGAAAGCCTGGGATCTAATAAACATTTTGGCTCCAAATTCGTACGTGTTGAAGCGAAAAAATATATGTAAATCGGCGATTGAAAAGTACTTCTTCGCAGATGTTGGCGATGTTGCGTAATGCCCGCGCTATTCTTGTAATTTGCATTACGTTTGTGTTGTTTTGTGCAGTAGAGGCCGTGCAAAACGACGAAGAAAAGAAGGAAAACGGCGATGGCGGGAATTACAGCCACAAAGAATATCCATCATTTCAGGCCCAAATAAACAAGTAATCTTTGAATCTATAAATTCCAAATATGTCGTAAATTTATGAAGTTGCGCCCGATTTCATGTTCAGCAATTGATAAATGTTCTACATGTTTGTTGGCAGTAAACTTCTGTACGAATTGTACAAATCTTCAAAACAAGAGGCTGACCGTGAAGAAGAACTCGATCCAGAGGAAAGCTTAGGCAAACAAAACTCCGTTTTAAGGATACTTATACAAAAAGTCGGACAGGAGTGCGGGATCCCTGGTGTAATAATAAATCATAGGCTGATCCAAGAATTCAAAACAAAGATCTGGCGATTAAATCAAGCACTAGCCAAAGCCAAAACTATGGGAGGCAATGGGGTGAAAAAACTCTTTTCCAATTGGACAAGGGGTAAATTTTCAACTTGGAATTTTAAGATATATTACTATGAAATGGACTGTGTTATGCTCCAAAACGAAAACAATGAATTGAGGGGACAGAAAAGAAAGCTTGAAGATGATCTTAAAGATGAAAAGTGCAAGAAGGCCAAAATTGAGCAGAAAATGAAGGAAGCAGTTGCTAAAAACAAAGACATTACTAGCAAATTTCAAAAGAAATTTAAAGGGCTTGTCCAGAAATTAATGAAACTACAAAAAGATAAGAAATCAAGGGGTCCTACCAAAAGTAAAACATTTCTAGACTATAGCAAAAGGCATCAAACTAGAGTTCGAAAGCAAATGGTCACAGACTGTGAAACTTCACTTTCATTTCTTGGACTTCATAATTTTGTTGCCACTAAAGTTGAAATTTTCCATGAGAACACTCAAGAGTACGAGACTCTCACATTGGTTGATAACAATAACATTCAAAACTCATCTCGAGCCGAGACAGTCACTGATGAGGAGATTGATGACATAAATTTACTGCTGTACACAAAGGAAAGATTTAATATATCAAATGAAGCATACCATGAACTTTCTATGATTTGCAAGGAACTACCTCGGTCATGGAAAGTCAAGGAGAGGATAAAAGCTTTAAATAGTAAATGGAATCTGTCAAGTACTCCCAATGATACTTGTGGGATTCAGCAGAGCATAGAGGAACGACTAGAAGTAAGGTTGCAGACTCTTATGAAAAACAGTCCTTCTAATGCTGCTTTCAAAGAAAATCATAAGATTCGAGTTAAACTTTCTGGGGATGGTACTAATATTGGCAAACGACTACATGTCATCAATGTTACCTTCACTGTCCTTGATGAAGGAACATTGGCTCAGGCAGCTGGTGGCAATCATTTGATAGCTGTTATAAAGGAGCCTGAAAACTATGAAACACTTTCCAAAGCATTGACAGACATCCGAAAAGATGTAGAATCTTTAAAACATTTGTCAGTGGGAACAGAGCAGTTTGAAATTGAGTGGTTCCTGGGAGGGGATTGGAAATTCCTTGCATGTGTTTGCGGTCTTGGTGCTGCCCATGCTACATACCCCTGTATTTGGTGTAAATGTCCCTTATATGACAAATATGATGGAAGAAAAGAATGGTCTCTCACTGATGTCTCAAAAGGAGCACGTTCAATTGAGGAGATTCAACAACAAGTGAATACAAGGTCAAGAACAGTGGAGAAGTACAATTCTAAACATGCTCCACTTTTTCCCTCAATTCCCATTGATCATGTTGTCATAGATTCACTGCACCTTTTTCTTAGAATTTCTGACAACCTTATTAACCTCGTCATTCAAGAGCTGCGACGTCAAGATGCACTTGACAAAAACAAAACTTTTAATGATGGTTTTAATAGATCAAAGTACAAGCACATGGCAGGCTGGGAGACTTATCTAAATGATACCCTCAAAATTCCCTTCAACTGGTTTGTCTGTAAGGATTCAAAGAAATTGAAATGGCGGGATCTAACAGGCCCAGAGAAACAGAAATTATTTAGGAACATTGATTTCACTAGGGTATTGCCCAATCACCAGAAATCTGATCAAATATCACAGTTGTGGAAACAGTTTCTAACAATTGCAAACATGTTGAGTTCCACTATTCCTCAACAGAGCAAAGAAGAAATTCAGGAGGCATCAAAATCTTTTCTGGAACAGTTTTTGAAATTGTATCACACTAAGCATGTTACTCCCTACATGCATGCACTGGTATGGCATGTGCCTGAGTTTATACAAATGTATGGTACTATCAGCTCCTTCACTCAGCAAGGTCTAGAGAAACTTAATGACAAAACAACAAAGGACTTCTTCAGATCTACCAATCAACGAGGAATGGATGCGTTAAAACAAATTGTGCAAAAAAGGAACAGAATTGAATATTTCGAGGATCTTGGCAGCCAAAGAGGCACAAGAAGTGTTACTTGTGGAAACTGTAAATTAGAGGGTCATAATATTAAGACCTGTTTATCCCCATGTAGCTCATGTGCATTTAAACCATGTTGTTCTCCCTTACATGTGATCAAATCAAACAGCAAATGGGTTACGAAATGTCAAAATGAGAATATATCGGTCTAGAGATAGATGATATGGAAGTACCTTAATAAATTGTTGTTGTTATATCAAATAAATAATTTTGCAGCCCTAAATTGTACACAATACAAGCACTAACAAATTATTATAATCTGTTATAAAAACTTGTCATAGATAAAGCTGAGATAGTGCCTATATCCCCCCGAGGAATAGGGATTATTGTTAGAATGGGCAACAACTCATCCTCTTTGGTCAACATTAATGCATTACATGTTTGA
This sequence comes from Stylophora pistillata, assembly GCF_964205215.1. Lineage (NCBI taxonomy): Eukaryota > Metazoa > Cnidaria > Anthozoa > Scleractinia > Pocilloporidae > Stylophora > Stylophora pistillata. Next base: position 14,935,500 of record NC_142520.1, read on the forward strand.
TACTGTCAGAAACATTGTGGCTACTACTACTGTTAGGATGGGGGCGATTTCCACTCATTACTGTTGTATTCAGCCTTCACACCATCCCCACGAACAAATGTAAAAATGACTTCCAAGTCACTTTCAGTGTGGCTTTCTACAAGAGTATCGCCGACATAAACAAACTCTCTTACAGGCTTTTTTTCATGAAGCCAAAATCTTACAGTTGCAGGAATGACATAACAAAAGTCTCCATTTACATTTTGAATTCTCTCAAACCATTTACTACCAAGTAGATCGCATAAATGAGAGTTATCATCAACACAATGTACTTCCCGTCCTCTTGACTTTTTTACAAATCCAATATTTTGTAAATATGTTTTATAAATATCCATGTCAATCTGCATCTCAATTCGAACCTCCGGTGACTCCCTTTTGGTTGAAAATAGACTAAACTTTACTTCGCGGCCAAGGCGGTTGAATAAAGCTGAAGCCCTGTCAGACAAGGAATCTTCACTCGGTATGAATCGTGGTACCAAGCGACCAAGACTACTTTTGTCTCTGTCAACTAAGTCATCTCCATCTCTCCATTCATCAAAGTCACTTGAATATCCAATAAAGTGAATTTTCACTTTATTTTCTATTTTGTCTCGGTCAACAATCTGCAAAGAAAATATTATCTATATCTTAGGACTATTATGATTCACTTTGACGATATAACTTACGGTAATTTTTAGTACTTACTTGAAATGATCACGGATAAAATGTTCCTGAAATAAAATTATTTAAGAATCAAGTTTCAGAACGATCCCAGTTAAACCATGAGTATTTGAGGCGACGAAAATTCCCTTTTAGGTTAACTTGCTAAATATCAGTACTGTTATATTTACTTGCATAGCGGCAAGAAAGATGGGCCAAATAACTCTCACTAGCAACGGTCAACTATGCTATCAGGTATTCTGAAGTTGCTCCTTTCATGTTAAACCGAAAACTATGAAATTTGTAAATTCCTTTATCTCTTAATGAACTTATTTCTTTCGGAAGAAGTTAAAATTATTCAAAAGAAGTGTGGTTTTATACCGCATGTATTACGTTACGAGGAAATTTATCAACAAAGCAATCTCCTTACTTACCTCAATTGGATACATTTTCTCCTGATCAACTTTTTCCGGTTTTTTGGGACGTATCTTCTCGGCTTTGAGATGAATGTGGCTTTCTATTCCGAGATAAAAACCTTCCACGGGACGAGTGCGCTTTTCAGCCGCCATTTTTTCTGTCTACTTTGTTCAGCCCCAGAGCCCGCTCATTCAAACTGCGCATGAGCAGGACCAATTTTTCAGTCTCGAGCAAATGTCTCCATCAAAGGGGTAATTTTTTGGAATGATATACCAAGTTGCCTTTATGATCATGGTAACACAATTTCTGATTATACCCAACTGGTCACTCCCTGTTTGCAAGATTACTTTGCTTTGTCTGCCGAAAAAAGTCAGATTATTCTATTGCATTAGCTTTTCTGCAGGAAGCCATATTCGTTTGCACGGTAAGTCTCAAAAGCCTGCTGCAGATTTCCTTTTAATCGTTTCTCAAGTATTTTTAATGATGTTAAAAAAGACGATTTCATTTTTGTCTAAAGAAAGTACAGGCACGTTTTCAGAAACAAATAAAAAAAATTAATTTTATCACAAGAAAAGGAGATTTCGTGGTTGATGTTACAACCTAATTAAGAAGTGTAATCCTGCTTGTGATAAGACCACGAGAAAACTACGACAGTAACAACACACTAAGATACTTACGGTGATGCCTTTTTGTTGACTGGTTTAGGAACAAACTGAAATGGCATGGTACACAACAAAACAAATGCGACGGAAAACAGACGGAAACAAGGACACCGTATCTCTCGCTCGCTTGTCAAATCTCCTTAGCTTCACGATGAAAATGCTTGGGTTTTTTTTAGAATCATTACTGAATTGGCGAAGCCGTACATTCGCAGTCTTTTTGTTTAATTTTTGTACCTATCTTGTAGTAAGAGAAGTACCCTCCCACACAAGGCCGGTGGTTTACTGACTTTCTTTCGATGCTGACTTTACTGACTTTCTTTTGATGCTGTAAATTTGTTTACCGTCATTGTTAAAAAGGAAGAAATGATGACGAAGATGAAGAATACGTTAACTTTATTGTTCGATATCATTTTATCTATAATATTATTGCAGGAAATTCATAATTATAATGTAGTTGAATTCGAGGGGAGTAAGGCATGTTCGCGTTTGATCAGGAATTTAAATATGCCGCTTGCTGGTTACAACTAATTCGTAGTTGTTCGGGCAGTGTCATGAAAGCGCTAAATAATTTATTTAGGGATATGTAAATAATTATTTTATTCTCTTAGGATCAATGTAGTGCGTGATATTTGTAATCTCTCACATAACTTGTATTCTTCATATTTGTATCTGTTGTGTAATCAACCTTTATTGTATATATCAAATAGCTTTCTTCATTCTTTTCTGGCGCCATGCGTCAGGTCATTTTAATTTAGGTTTGTTTAGCTCACTCGAGTTTTTGTTTTTTTTGAAAACAGTTTCAGTTTTGTTCGACTGGGTTAGATTATTTAAGGCATTGAGACTCTGTACCTCTGAAGATTATTGTAATATTTGGCGAACGATCACGTTCGATCATAAAATTTCCAATCAATTATATTCACAAACTTTTCGATCTGTGATTTCTGTCAAGACCTTCCTTGTTCTAGCTGAGATAAGTCGGCTGAAATGGTCACTTACATTCCAGTTGCGAGGAATCTTAGGAATGTACCTCGAAATGACCGATGAACCCAAGTGGCCAAAACGAATCTTGTTATAGTTACTTTCAAAGCTTCAAAGTAAGAGTGATTTAGCGCCTTCCCGATCTCGACTTTAGTGTTCTTCTCGAAAAACGCTAAGACGAGAATCAGTTAACTTAGCTGCCAATCACTTGTACTCAGTCCCTTTAAGCCTATACATTATTGGACATCCACCTATCACAGCATTACTTCGTCAAACGCGGTTGAGATTCTACAACATTTGAAATGTGTATATCTTTCTCCGGGTCCCAATCGCACTGCACCTCCCTATTGATCTATGGTAAAGAACTCGAACTCGTCAGGCAAGCTAACGTCCTTAGCATAATCATCAGTAATGACCGTCAAGTGGAACTGCCACGTGAATTATATTATATCATTAAAAAAGGATCATAACATATGTATTTCCAAGACAACTCAAACGCGCAAAAAATGCCGATATGGTGAGGTTCTACTCTTCATGCATACGTAGAGCCGTCGAATACGGTTCACCCGCATTTCACCAGCTTAACCATCGTGTCTTACCGACGAAATCGAGAAAAATTCAAAGGCAGGCCCTGTCTATTATTTATGGTCCTGGTCTATCATACAGCAGAAGATAAACTTCTCGTGCTAGCCGTCGTAAGCTTTTACGCGAGAAACTGTCTGTAAACCGTGACGTAAACAACCCAAACCACAAGTTATACAACTTCCTTTCAGCTTTCAACATTGACACAAGATACCCATAAAGAAATACCAGAGTCTTTATTGAGCCCCGCCATGGTACCGATCGTTTCAAAGAAATCCTTCATTATGGCTTCAATTAGAAATTTGTAATTTTTATTTGATCTTTCATAGCATTATCAATGTAATTCAGTCTAACGACTTCGATATTGATTTGTTAATAAACGAGTATTAATATCATTATTCGACACAATAACAATTTCACAATAAGTAAGCCTTTAACGATTGTGTTAGCATAAGTTTTGGTATAATTTAGCAAACTGAGCATACTCATTTAAGTTTAGCTTTAACTCCATCACCTTTTTCTTGTATATGGAAATAAAAAGAACCTTTAGATGTCCTCGTGTGGTTTGCAAGCTACAGGAGTATTTTTTTTGTTTTTTTCTTTTTTCTCAGACAATTTAGTTTGATCAGCTGAGTTGATAATGTAAATTGGTAACCGTAAAGAATTAAAAAGCTGACGTTTCGAGCATTAGTCCTTCGTCAGAGCTAACACGAAGGGCTCCGACGATTGGCTAACGCCCGAAACGTCAGCTTGGTAACTCTTAACGGCATCCAAGTAACATCAACTCATCTTGTTATACTTCCCCCACCGACGCAGCGCCACAGCTAGTTTCTTTAGAATCTTACCCCCTTTATTCCTTAGTCTTATTTTAGCCTGCAAACAACCAGGGCTGGCGTTTTAATGTGCGCTGAAATGCAATAAACAGCGAAACTACGAGACGAAGAAGTAGTTTTCCTTTCCAGACTTGTCACGGCATCGCCGCCTATTATTTTCACGGCTCTACCGCTAAGTGCTTCAAAGCGAACACGAAACCGTCAGCGACTCAGGTTCAGTTTATTTTAACTGTATCAAGTTAAATTTTCCGCTGGAATATTTCCTATTCACTTAATAGTGAAACAGAGAAACTGCTTTTTATTTCTAATCTAAGAACCGTCTTTTTTCATGTTAAATGCTGATTGGTTTAAAAGCTCAGCTAGCTTAAGATCATAAGTTCATATAGTTTACCACAAGAGAGAATAACCTTGAATCATTTTCATCCATCTGTAACGAATGATTACCTTAGCTGTAAAACGATCACGGTCTCTTACCTTTTACGACCTATCGAAATTGGCTCTTCCATTTGCGATAAGGACATTATATGTGAAAAGTTTCAATTTGTTATTTGATGTAAACTGAACGATCATCTTCACTACAAAAAGAAAACAAATTAAAAAGAAATTAAGCACTTTCAACATTCCTATGGGTAAGTAATTATTTTCCCTTTGATTCACTTGACTCTGATGATGACTTCCGCACAGGTTGTCGAAACGTCAGTCACTGCCACCGACAACAGTCCTTCTCAGGACTACACTCACCCGTACGATCAGACTACACCTTCACATGTTACCCCCGGGTTCAAACCATTTACTGCAAATGAGATACAATGAAATATATGAAGTTCATATATTTTGTACTGCGGTATTAGATACATATGATGCACGATCCTCGCAGTAGATAGCGCTATTTAAGCAATAGCGAAAATCAGTACAGGCCTGATTTTTTTCAGGGCTGATTTTCGCTATGTGGGGTTGATCAGACAACATTTTGCCCTAAACCAAGCATGTTTACATTCGCATAGAGGTTTACGTTTTCACCGTCAGTTTTTGTATTTTATCAGACTCGTTACCAGGAGACTCGGTATAAAACTAGTTGTCCTTCCTCACAGCTCAATTAATGTTGAAGAGCTTCCGTCGTCGAATTGATATATATGACGAAAGTAGAAACAATCTCTATACTTTTATCGTAATGAGGTGCCTTACTCGAGAACATTTCTAATCTATTTTTTTCCAAGGCAAATATTTGATCAGACACAGGCCCGCGTGCACTAATCTGAACTCGCTCACGGTAGAGAAGGGACACGAAGAGACATGAGCAGATGCATACACAACACTTAAACTGCTGCATCGCCAACCTCACTGGTCTGTCGGCTCAACTTTAGTCTCTCTTTGCAGCCGCTGTGGGGAGGAAGCGTTGCGTGACGAGCCCAAACAGCGGCTGCGAAGGAGACTAGCTCAAGTTCCGTGTTAATCTTCTTTGATCAGTAGTAAAAACCTTTAACGTTTTTATGTTTGGCCGAGCTGCCTTAGAGGATCTTTCCCTGAAAGGCTATGACCTTATTGCAAATGCCATAGGTTCACTAGTCATCACTAGGTAAGAACTTTGAGTTGACCTTTGTTGGCTCATCTCCTGATGAACATCGAAAAGTTGGGCAATGGTTTCTCAACAACACTTGCATCAACCGCAACCAACTAACCGTCCGTGGATATTGCTGTGATCCAGAGGAACTCAAGATGATGTTTTATCAGTCAGACTTGGTCGCTCTACCTTGTACAGAAGGCTTTGGACTAGTTGCACTAGAGGCTATATCTGGGTGCATTCCTGTGCTGGTTACTAGTGAATCTGGTGTAGCTGAGGCATTGAAAGAAGTAGAAGGCGGGTGTTCTTTTATCATGGAATCAGATGGAGATGCAGAGGAATGGGCACAAAGGATCAGAGAGAATAAATGTCTGAACTAAGTGCAGAAGAGAGAGATGCCAATGCCGCAAAGCTCAGAGAGAACTACAGGAAGATTTACCCTTGGAGTAGGGAATGTGCAAAATTCAAAAGAATGCTGGAAAATGTTTTGAGAACTGCAAAGGGTGAGTTAAATGCATAAGGTATACAAAACTATATCACTCTACTTTTATTACATCTAAATTCTAGTTGCCCCCTCTTACTGTAAGTAGGTGCATTTGCTGAGATTTTGGGCTATGAAGCCAGATTTTAAGCTGATTTGAGCGACACATTAAGAAATATTGAATACTGGTAAATGAACATGTTCATATCATTAAGGACAAATAAATCCTGCATCGTTATATATACCAGATTTAAAGTTGGCCTTTGTCTTTTAACTGCAAGTATGCTGAAGACTTTTTCATCTTTCCTAAGGCCACTCCCATTTTTTAAATGGAAACATAAATCCTTACTAAAGCTATAACTTATGGATTTTTTTTTGTTTTGTTTTTGTTTTTTTGTTTTGTTTTTGTTTTGTTTTGTTTTGTTTGTTGTAGTTTTTAGGAGAGTTTTATTCACAGGGTTAACCTCTTGACTCTCCCTTTCAAATTTATGTAGTTATATATGAGTTTGAATAAACATGTATGTTCTGTTATGTCACATAAAAATTAATGTTCTGTTTCCCATCACCTAGTATGTATCTTCTCGTTAAAGTTAAGGTTGGTTGGCCAAGCCAAAAAAGAGAAAAAGAAAAAAAAAAAGGAAAGGTAGTTGACAAATTCGGCCTTAACCCAGAAAGGTTCATTTCCTTTTTTTGTTTTTTAGCATTATTGTCCTAACTCCTATGGGCTGGGAGATTTTGAGTTAAATTTGTGTTTTATTCCATTGTAGATCCAAATTTGAATAGAGTTTGCACAGGAGAAGACATTAGTCAAGGACTTTTAATCGCAGAGATTGGATACTTAGCATACTTGATCTCTTTTAAGGTAGATACACATAATTGAGGTCTTAAAAGTGAGGATTGTATTATTTCATTTATTGTTGTGCAATTCAGCAAAACCATGTCGACTGGTCTCATTACAGCAGTCTGTGAATCATTCTAGTGGTAGAAATGTTTTTTTTTCAAAAGTGGCACTTTGAAAAAATTACTATAATTGCTTCAGTCTTCAAATTAATATACGATAATTCATGATTAGTTTGTTGTTATATTCATTTCCTTTATATCCAGAGAAAGTTGCGTGCGGGTCGAATGAAACAGAAGGAACACACAAGAAGAAGTATTTGACAGTTTTGACAGCATCAGGTAAATTTTGTACAAATCCTCGAACAATAAATAATGTCTGCTGAGAAGGATACAGGTCTAAGACAATTCATGATAGGAAAGTGTTCACAAAAGTCTTTGCTACAAAAATATCAATTCTGATAATTAAAGAAAAAATTATGGTTAAAAAGTACATGCACAGTGCATGTGCTACAATTAAAGTTTTGCCCATATAGTTGTATATAACTGTTACATAATGAGATGCAGCAGAATAATCAAGACTCTGCACCTGGTGAGTGAATTTACATGTAAAATGTGTGTCATGTCGTAATTTAGATCAGTGCTAAAAAATAAGGTTATTGGAGATAACCAAAACATGTTCATTGGGGAAGTAATGAAGTCAGCTTCTCAGAAACAATTTTTGCTTTTTCTTTTGTGTGTGTTTGGGGGCGGCCGGCTGTTTTTGTCCATCGTCCACAGACAATGTTCCACACAAAGGCTAAGTGATGAATTGTAATTTTGCTAGAATTAATGTCACAGAGTACATTATGGCATGATAATATTTTGCAAATATGTTGCCAATTGTGGTTAAGACAACATCCAAAAAGAAGAGTTTGGCAGTTGAAAATGAGCTATGTGTGCATTCACGGTTTTGCAGGCTATGCTATCAACTTACAGAGGTGATTGATTCATTTTGCTCTTACATGTCTGTAGGTAAAGCTTCACACAGCTCTGTAGACTGTGGAGAAACAGAGAGGAACAAACAAGGACAGTCTGTGTCAGTTGATTAATTTAACTTTACATTGCATGTTACAGTTATCAGTGGACTCAGTTAAAAAAAATTTATCAGTAAATCAGGTATGACAGTTCTTAAGAATTTAAAAAATCCAGTATAATAATATTTTATTATTCTGTACAACAATAGGATTATCAACATCTTCCCCTCTAACATTAAAATTACTTCATTTCCTCAAATTAGCCTCCAGGCTCTACATATATCTTAGAACCCTTCCCCTAATCAGTGCCCATCCCCCCTTCCCAAGCCAGTAAACTAAACAAACTCTGCCTTGAATAATCATCATTTCTCCTCCCTCACTTTCCTAAGAACATGTAAACGAAAAAACCTGTTTCTTTTACAACTTTATTTGTAACTTTTTGAACTTCACTTACTCAGCTAAATCAGTCTAGGTTAATATTTTCTAGATAAACATCCTCCTCAATTAAGCAACCTGATCCTTCCAATAAGTAAAGGCTGACAGTTTCGAAAGAAACTGTTTGGGGCTGCGGCGGTGGGAGTAACGAAATAATTTGGATATATCAACAAAGTTGAAGTGGTAAATTGGCCACTGTAACGATTACAAAAGCTGATGTTTCGAGCGCTAGCCCTTCGTCGGAGCGAATAAGTGCCCCTCTTCTAACTAAAATTCTAAAAAAGTTCCTGGGTGCTTACTTTAGGAAATAGAAAAGACCTTTGTGTAATTGCAGATTGAGATGAAGCTATTTTGTATAACTCTAAGTAGAATTTCTGTTACTGTTTCTGCTTTACTTTCAACTTATAACAAAGAAATGTATGGAAATACCTGAGTGTAGAAATTTACTACCCCACAACACTGATTAATCATAACTGTTACAATTTCCTCAAATGTGACTGGTGCATTAGCTGCTTTATTTTTCACTAATCATTCTGAAGAGTTGTAATCAAACAGTTAAAGCAGCCAAACATAGTAAGTCCACTCAGCTAAATCCACCAATCACAGAAATGATCAAAGTAACCACAGCAACAACCCCTAATATCCTAAAAAAAAACTGGGGAACTTACCAAATGGAGGGATTTTCACTTAAGACAAGTCATTATCTCAACCTAAGATATTTTCCCCAAATGTATTTCTTCTTTTGTTTGAAGTTGTAATTAATGGTTACGATTAATTGGTAACAGGACTTTGTGTCGTCCAATTCAGTCTGTAGTCATGTTCTTGATTGACAGATCAGACTCTCACTTCAGTGGTCGTCCTATTTTGTTAATAGCTCATAAAAATTAGAGATAGAATTTGACTCCACTCAGTCTGATTACCATTATTAACCAAAGCACAATTTGAGTGACCTTCTAGTAAGAATAGATTGAGTGTGTTTAAACCTTGAAGCACTGAAGAAGGACTTGAGTTTGTTCTCAAACATAGAACATTATTCATAAACAAAGCATACAATTGTTTTTTTTTTATGTATGCTTATGGATCATTCAACACTTAAACAGTCAAACAATGTTTGTCTGTCTCCTTTTTTCCATAACACTTGTCACTCTACTGACTTTTTCAGTGAAGCTGAGTTTAGAAAGCAAAGTATTCTCTCACTTATAAAACCTAGCACTAATATAGTTAACATGTTTAACGTTTAAATCTTGCCTGTGGCTACGTGATTTAATCTCTTCATTCGTATTTTTTCATATCAGATTCAGGTACTGCTACTACTGATTCAACAGAAAAAACACAGAGAAATAAAAAAGAAGTTTTCACAGCAACAGGTACAGCTATAAGAGGTATACCATGAGCCTCAGTAATTTAGTTGCATTTATTTTCCAATATTGCTTTGCTTTCAACCCTTAAAGTTTATCAACATGTAATTTCTCCCATCGTCTTAATCAGTAGAGCCTTAGAATAAGGCTCTATTGATTAGTTATTTTATTTTCCTCGCTCATTTGTGTGAGCGAGGATAACAAAGAACTGTGTAGTGTTAACTTGTAAAACTCCTGCAAGAAGTCTACGACAGTTAGACGAAACACTTCTGAGGATAAAAAAGTTTTATAACAACTGCTCGCATTGTACTGCTCACTAGTTAAACTTTTTTCCAAAACTTGCTCTCCCACCTCGACCTCCTTCTTTGATAATGTGACCTGTCTTAATTTCTTTTCACGTTATCTGATTTTAGGATCTTCTGTTGACTCCAAAGACACAACAGGCAGAACGTCCCTAATGAATGCTTCTCTAAATGGCAGTGTCCGAGCGGTGAAGGGTCTCATTGAGAGAGGAGTAGATCCGTCCCTGCTGAACAACAGAGGATGGAGTGCGTTACATTTTGCCGCAAAGAGTGGAGACACTGACGTCATTGATCTTATCTTTACTCACTTGCCGGACATTGAGTCCAAAACAGCCCAGGGTTACACGCCACTAATGGTGGCGGCTGGGAATGGCAAGTTACACGCAGTGAAATGGTTTCTTGAGAAGGGGGCAAATGTAACCCGTGTTGATAACAGGAGGTGGAATATGTTACATTTTGCCGCAGAGGGTGGAGACACTGATGTCATCGATCTTATCTTTACTCACTTGCCGGACATTGAGTCCAAAACAGTGGAGGGTCTCACGCCACTAATGGTGGTGGCTTTCAAGGGCAAATTACACGCAGTGAAATGGTTTCTTGAGAAGGGGGCAAATGTAACCTGTGTTGATAACTGGAGGTGGAATATGTTACATTTTGCCGCACAGGGTGGAGACACTGACGTCATTGATCTTATCCTTACTCACTTGCCAGACATTGAGTCCAAAACAGCCGAGGGTCTCACGCCACTAATGGTGGCGGCTTTCAAGGGAAAATTACACGCAGTGAAATGGTTTCTTGAGAAGGGGGCAAATGTAACCTGTGTTGATAACTGGAGGTGGAATATGTTACATTTTGCCGCACAGGGTGGAGACACTGACGTCATTGATCTTATCTTTACTCACTTGCCGGACATTGAGTCCAAAACCGCCCGGGGTTCTACTCCTCTAATCATTGCTGTTTGTTTTGGCAAGCTGGAAAGTGTATAGTATCTCCTTGAGAGGGGAGCTAATCCTTTCACCAAGGATAAGAACGGCCTGGATTCTTTATACCATGCCTCATCACGTGACCCAGATGTTCTCGACATTTTGCTGAGTCGCGTAGCTAGCAGTGAGTCAGCAAGCGGCAATGATTAACTCAGGTTGGTGAGATAAGTTCTACAGCTTATTTCATGTCTGCTTAATTCTTCAATGTCAAAATGTAAATCACTGGTTTGATCGCCCCATCAACTTCAAAGCTGACCCGAATGAGTCGTATGTTGGGTAGTTACTATAGGGCTGCCTGTGGCACGTAGATGACTTTTACTAAGATAGTCAACCTCTTTGTTCAGCAAATTATTGTGCAATTGGTTTCGAGATAGACATTTGTTTGGCTAAACTACTCATTTGTTTTTGTTTTTGTTTTTTTAAGGCCTTAGTTCGCGAGGTGTTGTCAATAACCAATGTCCTAATATGGCTTGTACGATGGAGGAGAAGCTGCCAGCTGGTTGGAGATTGTTAAAAATTAACCCGCACTGATAACAGCCAGAACTGTATGTCTGTGTAACGTTGCCAGCGATTTAATTTTTTGTATTTAGACTTCTTAAAGTTCACATGGTTTTGTACACATTTCATAAGTAAATGAATTTTTTTTTAATATATAACATTTTTTTTTTACTTTCGACTACATTCATGTGAATAAAAGCTGTATAGGACACCTGTAAATAGAATACGTGAAAAAATTTCTGCATTCTAATTGGTTGAAATACAGTTTTCAGGAAACACCAATGCAGGGCAGAAAATAATTAACTCAGTGAAAAAGCAGTAAATATCTGCTGATAACTAAAAAAAAAAAAAAAAGGAATGCAGAAAAATTTACACTTTAATTAAACACGTTGTTTTGACCAAAACGGCGTGATGATGTTTTGGTGTGAATGAATTTATTTTCACGTGGGTCACCCCTCTTTACTCCTACATTACTATGAAAAGCTGCCAAGTATAAAAGGTTTGATCAGGTTTAAGGGAAGTAAAAATGACTTGATTTTTCTCGTGCAATTTGGAATAAGTAGGCACTTTAATTTTTCTCCAAAGACCTCAAAATTGCATTCTTCCTATAGGCTCATGCAATTATGTTGGTTGTAAGAAAAATAAACGAGACACTTTATATCAAATTTCACTCTGAATCGTGAGATTACGTCCACAAATAAGGAAATGATTATATCACTGAGTGAGTCAATTTATACGGAATTTTTAGGAAGCCTTTGTAAGTAAGGTTTTAAGCATTAGTTAATCAATAAAATTTTATATTACAGCATGAAAGTCTTGTTTTTCAATGGGAACGACTTTAATGTTTCTATCGTCTGGAAAGGGAGTGAAAACTTTTCTCCGTTTGATAAATATTGTTATTGATCGCCCGACGGGGGATACAGACGGCTTTCAGGGGGAAGGGAGGTTGAATCCGTCATTGTTATCAGACTTTAATTAAGGGGGGGACTCCCAATACGTGGCGTCATTAGAGTAAATAGAGCATAAGGAAGAGGGGGGTGGGGGAGAAATCAGGAGAATTTTTTCGAATTTTGGCTCAAACAAGATCCATCGATTCCACCCCCTCCCTGCAGGCGATGATTAGTAGCCAGTCCATAAGAGGAAAAAGAATTGAACTGAGGAACAGCGCCCACGAAAAGGAGGATTAAATGAATTCAGAAGGTTATTTCCAAAGAGATTGCTGTAAAAACGTAATCGCTTCCCCCCCCCCCCCATCTATCCCCATTTTTACAATAAGGCATAAGTGAGGCCTTTGACGATTGTCGATAAAGTTTAGGGTTATTTTAGCAAACCGAGCATAGTAAGCTTTGCCTTTATAGACTTTTCTTTTAATTAAGTTAAAGAGATCTTTCGATGTGTTCAAGTGGCCTGTAAATTTTAGGAGACGCTGTCAGGTGATAGATTTTTTAAATGTTGCGTGGCTGGAGATTTAATGTGCGTTTAAAAAGCGATAAGCGGCGCAGCGGCGTGTTAGATAAATCAATGTTTTCCAGTCCAAACCTCTTGCGTTGTAGCCGCTTCAAAGAGTGCACTAATCAAGACTCGCGTTTGGTTGGGAATTACATTGAAATTTAATCGTCTGGGAAGTTAGAGAAAAATATTTCTGCTCGCAGAAAATGTGGAGATAGCCAATGCACCAATAGAGTTTTCATGGCTGGATGGTTTACCAATTTCTCTAGTGATATGGCTAAGCTGCTTTCCCTTCGTGCACGCAGTGAGCTCCGCTATAACGCCTAGCCTCACATTCGTATCCTAAAAGTACACCCACCTAATTGGAAATGGTTAAATCTGTTATGCAGCCAAAAATTCACATAACAGCCTTAATCGTAGAAAAGCCCGTAGGTGTGAGGTTTGTTTTCTTTGCGTTTCTTAGGTCGTGTCTTGTCGTGTCGCCTCTTTCGCTCGCTGCATGACTTCGCTGACTTCAACTGAAAACGCGATAGGTTGACTCCTGTTTTGCAGGATAATTTTGAAAGGATTGTTCTTCGAATTATCATTCATTGTCGGAAAGAGGGTCAAACTTAAAGTGGTTTCTGTGAACGTGTGGATTGACTTTTCATATTGAACCCTTTAACTCTCAGAAGTAATTAACATGTGACTTCTCTCTATAATATCCTTCTTATCCAGCAAACAGGTGATGAGAGTACTCAAGCTTATCAGCTAGAAATTGTTAACTTAATCTGGCTCCAAATTCTCGGAACTTGTTTGCAAGGAAATGTGTAGCAGCTAGAGGGAAGAATTAACAATCAGGCCCCGGTTGTTTGAAGGTTGGATAGCGCTATCCACTCGATAAAACTTTATCCGGTGGATAACGCGATAGGTCTTTCTGTCACTTATCCGTGGGATAGTGATTTATCCGTGGGATAGCGATTTATCCGTGGGATAGCGATTTATCCGTGGGATAGTCATTTATCCGTGGGAGAGCAATTTATCCGTGGGATAGCAATTTATCCGTGGGATAGTGATTTATCCGTGGGATAGTGATTTATTTGTGGGATAGTGATTTATCCGTGGGATAGCGATTTATCCGTGGGATGGTGATTTATCCGTGGGATGGTGATTTATCCGTGGGATAGTGTTATCCTCCCTTTGAACAGGCGGGCCCAGATCTTGGCAGTTGAAGGGTTAACTAGGCTACTCAAAAGTTATTCAGACAGGCTTAGGAGAGTAAAATTGCAAAAAACACCGAGTTAATTTTTGTTTCAAAATTAGCAGTGATATTGTACAAAAAATAGCTGAAGCCTGCTTGCCTCCTTTCATAGAACGCGTACTCTTACGAAGTGGCATGATCCTAATAAAATTGTGTAGACCTACTGGTGTTCTTTTTTTGCAGAAAGTTGCACTGCCAAGCACATATAACTTGAAGGTAGATATATTCTGGTTCGAAAGGAAAACTTTATCCTTTCTCCTCTTTCTTTTCCTTTTGGCAGGAACCCGAAACTATCATAGTGGCGGATTTAACAGCGATGAAATGCAAAGAACACATTCATTTGGTAAACAACCAAAATAGTTAATAAATCGACTCTGATATTAAAATTCTGTTGTTTTTCCTGGCTCATTTAAAAGGGTTATGATTGTAAGTCACACATCATCAATAACAAAAGTCTTCGTTTAAGAAACGTAACACATTTTAAGGTCTTTAAAAGAATAGCCATGTAAGCAGTTGCATTTAAAGTATCGTGAATATACAATGTACGATATTGAGTCACAAAGGTTTTCTCCATATTAGGCACATTGTAAATTTCTCTTGTATCTAAACGCAGTCGATTCTATTCGTTACGCCCGTTTTATCATTCAACTGAAGAAATAACGTACGAATCGAGTACATGTATCACGTAAGGTTTGTGCTCCGGAGAACTGTGAAAAATATCGGCGAAATTCGCAGCACTGAATAACAAATTGGCGTTTTGGATAATAAATCTCGCAAAACTCGTAAAAAATACTCAGCGATACTACACCATATTTAATCCTTTGTCTACTTGGTGCAAGTGTTCAACGGGCGAGCGAGCGTTTGGTCAGTTTCCGTGTAATTTGAAATGTTTAACCGTCGGCCCGTTCTTTTAAAGCAGAGAAAATATGAGGAGAGGAGGGAAATATTACAGTGAAGGTGAGAGATAGGCAAGGAGGGGGGGGGGGACGGGGTGGTTGGGGGAGGATTCGGTACCCTAAGAACATAACTTGCAATTCTCCTCGTCTTTGGCACTTCTTCTAAGTACGCCAATATAAAATGGTTTTGGATTACGCTACATCTCACATGTGATGGAACACCATAAACGTGCCCATAAGTAATGACTGCGTTCTATGGCCTCAGTAGGGACCTTAAGATGTAGGACGGCCAGCGAGGACGCCAGCAAGGTTTGGACGGCAAACACCAGATCGAGGGCCCGTCTCGCTCGATGCACAAAAGGATTAAGATCCTGTGGACGTGGCAACTATTTTCATTGCAGAATTTTGGTTTTTTTCTTCAGCATAAACCCCTTTCCCATCGCTTATAGGGAACTCTCCTTAGATGTCGAAATGATATTTACCTAAATATTAGGGCTTTGCAACATGACGAAAATCTTATGACAGCAAATTCGTCATCTGCTTGTAAGTAAAGGTTTGTTTTCACGAACCTTGTTGTCTGCTTGTTTGTTGTCTTAGTTTTCCTGTGATACGGACAAGAGATGGGTGCAAAATAAGTTTAAAGGATAAACGAGAAGCCATAGTTTTTGCTAAGATAGTGGGGTCATAGATGACGAGGGCTTTTTGTCTGTTGTTTGATGTTAATCAGTCTAAAAATCCCGAGTTTGCCTACGAAGGCTACGGAACGTTGGACTTTACTGAAATGGATGACACTGAGTGCAAAGCGGAATTTCGTCTCAGAAAAGCTGACATTTCTGTGCTTGCCGGAGCTCTTGACGTCCCTGAAACTTTAACCCACAAACAGGGATATGTGATTGATGACATAGAAGGTCTGTGCGTCTTGTTACGAAGGCTTAGTTACCCGCGCAGATACTCAGATTTAATTCCCCGTTTTGGGCGGCCTGTACCAATACTAAGCATGATTTGTGTCGCGGTCACTGATCACATCTACACCATACACAGCCACCAATAACTGAGTGCAACCACTCTTTTCTGGACCCAACACCTCACCATGTGTTCGGAAATGCAGTTTTTGTCAAAGGTGCTACCTTAATAAAAGGTCTTTATTAAGATCATTGTGCAAACAGACGTACAACAATCAACATGAATAGAATTAATAAGGGAAAAGGAAAGCATTAATTACTTAATTAATTACTGAGATAATTGTTTCGGGTTTGTGGATGGTACAGTGCCGAGACCAATCTGTCGGCCAGGGGAGATGCAAAGGATCGTTTACAATGAGTACAAGCGTGTGAACGGTCTAAAATTCCTGTCTGTTGTTCTGCCAAACGGAATCATTGCAAATCTCTTTGGACCAGTAAGTAAGTACACTATTTAATTTGTTTGTAAGCTGATGAGGTATGTGGCCAGGGTATACATAGGAGACCAAATGTTTTTAATTGTCCTCGGGCCCTTGTGCCATCCAACACAGCTAATGAGTAGCAACAGAAGGAGGAGGGGGATGGCGCATTTATTAATAAATGTTTGGTTTGTTAAAAAGAAAAAAGATCAACTAGATGATGACCCATGTTCCTCCCAGAACAGTGTTACATTCTTGATTTCTTGAGCATGAAAATAGTGCCAAGATATAAGCCATCTTACCTTAATCCCAGTTTATAACTCCATTTGCAAAATGATTTTTTTTAACAGAAGTTACAAAACATGATGCATCAATGTTGGTCGAGTCTATCTTGCTGGATGATCTTGAGAGGCACAGTTTCTCTCCGACGGGCCAGGCGATGTGAATTTATGAGACCCAGGATGCCCTCATCGTGTGCACCCGTAGAGGCCATTTCAACGTGGAGTGCTGACAAATCAGGTGCAGGAATTTAATAAATCCACAAATATAGCTCGCTCCTCTGTGGAGTGGATTTTTGGGGACATTATTAACTATTTCAAATTTTTAGATTTCAAGAAAGACTTGAAGTTGGGTCCGAGTTCTATTGGTAAAATGTAATTAGTGTGGGCCTTACTCAGGAATATACCAACTTGCCTTTATGATCATGGTAACACAACTTCTGATTATACCCAATTGGTCCCTCCCTGTTTGCAAGATTACTTTGCTTTGTCTGCCGAAAAAAAGTCAGATTATTCTATTGTATTAGCTTTTCTGCAGGAAGCCATATTTGTTTCCACGGTAAGTCTCAAAAGCCTTCTGCAGATTTCCTTTTACTCGTTTCTCAAGTACTTTTAATGATGTTAAAAAAGACGATTTCATTTTTCTCTAAAGACAGTACAGGCACGTTTTCAGAAACAAATAAAAAAATTAATTTTAACAGAAGAAAAGGAGACTTCATGGTTGGTGTTACAACTTAATTAAGGAGTGTAATCCTGCTTGTGATAAGACCACGAGAAAACTACGACAGTAACAACACACTAAGATACTTACGGTGATGCCTTTTTGTTGACTGGTTTAGGAACAAACTGAAATGGCATGGTACACAACAAAACAAATGCGACGGAAAACAGACGGAAAAAACGACAACGTATCTCTCGCTCGCTTGACAAATCTCCTTAGCTTCACGATGAGAACGCTTGGGTAGTTTTTAGAATCATTACTGAATTGGGGAAGCCGCACATTCGCAGTCTTTTTGTTTAAATTTTGTACCTATCTTGTTGTAAGAGAACCACATAAGGCCGGTGGTTTACTGACTCTCTTTCGCCCCATTATAATGATGCTGTAAATTTGTTTAGCGTCATTGTTAAAAAAAGGCGGAAATGACGAAGAAGATGAAGAATACGTTTATTGTTCGATATTATATGATCTATTATACTATTGCAGAAAATCCATAATTATAATGTATTTAAATTCGAGAGGAGTAAGGCATCATTCGCTTTTGATCGCGAATTTAAATATTCCTCTTGCTGGTTACAACTAATTCGAAGTTGTTCGGGCAGTGTCATGAAAGCGCTAAAGAATTTATTTAGGGATATGTAAATAATTATTTTATTCTCTTAATATCAATGTAGTGCGTGACATTTGTATCTGTCACATAACTTGTATTCTTCATATTTGTATCTGTTGTGTAAGTAACCTTTATTGTATATATCAAATAGTTTTCTTCATTCTTTTCTTGCACCGTGCGTCCACATATATTTAAGGATTCGGGTGGTTACGGTGTGGTGTGTGGTTTTATTTTGAGAGAGAAGGACACCGGCGGCGAAGGTTGGAAAGGTTACAGAGACTCGTTCGGCGCACGTTTCAATCACTGAGAGTCATTCAGAAAAAATTCGTTCTTTCACACGACAACGAATTCATTTTCTGGGGGCGTATGGGTGCCGAGAAGCTGGCCGAAAAGAAAAAACACGCAGAAGAAGGAAAAGGAGAAAGTTATCTTCTGTCGAAGGGAAAGCCAGTGAAGACAAGAGGAATGAAGGAAAAGTAGGTTAGTTACGTTAAGTTGGAAACTACTGCGCAGCTGCGTTAAACGTGAGTTGAGTTTGGTTGGTTAAACCCAAGTCTGGGTTGTTAAACGTGAATATGGGATTGAGAATCGTTGGTTTAGCTGTCGTTTGTTGTTGGAACGTGGTTGTTACGAACAGGTCGAGTACAGGTGAAGCACAGGTCAAGTACAGGTCAAGCACAGGTCAAGCACAGGGCAAGCACAGGTCAAGCACAGGTCAAGCACAGGTCAAGCACAGGTCAAGCACAGGTCAAGCACAGAACGCGAAGGTGAACTGAACTGAACGTCAAAAAGAAATAACCTAGTACCTTATTTTTTTCTTAATAGTAATTACTCTTGTTAATAGTTTTAGTGTACTGTAGTTTAAATTATCATACTTCCATCAATTAATTAGGATAAATAATTTAGTTCATTGTGTTATCGCTATTGTTAGTTGCTTTATTGTTTTAATTAGGATAATAAATATTTGTAAGCCTACGTTTAGTTGTGTTGTTGTCTTCTAGGGATTGTTTGTGCTTGGGGTTTTGTCTACGTTAGAGGGCGCCCACCTTTGTGGCGCGGAATCGTCACACGCAGTCAGCTCATTTTAATTTAGGCGAGGATGTTACTAAAAGTTGTAACGGGGAACGGGGAATGGGGAACGGGGAACGGATGTACAGAGGTAACCCACCTGAGAATTTAAAATGGCGGAGTAAACGATGTTTATCAACATTTTTTTTTATCGCTAGGTCGCCGCTTGCAGCGAGGTTAGACAACTCGCTTTTATTTAACTATTTCCAAGGCGAAGCCACGAAAACTAGTATTCCGAGGCGGGATTTCGAAGTCAACGTTTCTGCATGGCTGCCTCCATTTGTTCTGACCATTTTGTTTTTCCTTCCAGAAATCTGCATCTTTTGGCAGAGTTTGGGTATGTTGGTTGTTTGCATTGCCCGACAGCATTTTTTGCAGATGAGTAGCAAGGAGGTAATATCTTAGGTTGACAGAAATGAGCTAGGAAACGTAATAACCAGCCTAGTTACTAAAATTACTACGTGCAGATATCTGTTTACCTTACCGCGAAATAAGATCAGGAACATATCTTTGTATCGACCCATAAACTTCCATGTAAACAATGGAGAAACCAAACATTGACAGAACTATTAATAACATTTAATTTAGCAGGAAAACATCAGTTATGTCTTAAAGAATGTAGGTGTATGAATTCACATTCATGCTAATGCTTACAATAATATTTATACTGTATTGATCATATTCAGGAGAAAGTGATTCCCATAATGGGCGTGAAAGTCATTCAGCTCTTTGCTTTACAATATTTTTAATATTGTAATGGTGAAGATATTGGGGGTAAACTTCATTATCTTGCAGTACAGTTACTCTAAGAATAAATGTCACGAGCTTGTAGTTCTGAGTTAATTGTTCAAATGTTGTGCGTGAATTGTAAGATACTCACATCTCCGAGGATTTGATACTGAACTGAACGTTAAAAAAAATAAAATAACCTAGTACCTTTTTTTTTCTTAATAGTAATTACTCTTGTTAATAGTTTTAGTACACTGTAGTTTAAATTATCATACCTCCATCAATTAGGATAAATAGTTTAGTTCATTGTGTTGTCGCTATGTTAGTTGCTTTATTGTTTTAATTAGGATAATAAATATTTGGGAGTCTACGTTTAGTTTTGTTGCTGCGTGTATTCAAGGGATTGTTTGTGCTTGGGGTTTTGTGTATGTTAGAGGGCGCCACTTTTGTGGCGCGGAATCGTCACAGGCAGTGAGATCATTTTAATTTAGGTTTGTTTAGTTCACTCGAGTTTTTTTTTGAAAACAGTTTTCAGTTTTGTTCGACTGGGTTAGATTATTTAAGGCATTGAGACTCTGTACCTCTGGAGATTATTGTAATTTTTGGCGAATGATCACGTTCGATCATAAAATTTCCAATCAATTATATTCACAAACTTTTCGATCTGTGATTTCTGTCAAGACCATCCTTGTTGTAGCTGAGATAAGTCGGCTAAAATGGTCACTTCCATTCCAGTTGCGAGGAATCTTTGGAGTGTACCTCGAAATGACCGATGAACCCAAGTAGCCAAAACGAATCTTGTTATAGTTACTTTTAAAGGTTCAAAGTGAGAGTGAGCTAGCGCCTGCCAGATCTCGACTCTAGTGTTCTCGAAGAACGCTAAGACGAGAATCAGCTAACTTAGCTGCCAATCACTTGTACCCAGTGCTTTTAAGCCTATACATTATTCGTACTTCCACATATCACAGCGTAACTTCGTCAAACGCGGTTCAGATTCTACAACAATGTTTGAAATGTGTATATCTTTCTCCGGGTCCGAATCGCACCACACCTCCCTAATGATTTATGGTAAAGAACTCGAACTTGTCAGGCAAGCTAACGTCCTTAGCATAATCATCAGTAATGACAGCTAAGTGGAACTGTCACGTGAATTATATCATTAAAAAAAAAGAATCATAACGTATGTATTTCCAAGACAACTCAAACGTGCAAAAAATGCCGATATGGTGAGTTTTTATTCTTCATGCAGACGTAGAGCCGTCGAATATGATTCACCACACTCAACCGTAGTGTCGTACCGACGAAGTCGAGAAAAATTGAAAAGCAGGCCCTGTCTATCATTTATAGTCCTGGTCTATCATACACCAGAAGTTTGACATCTCTTGCTAGCCGTAGTAAACTTTTGCGAGAGAAACTGTTTGTAAACAAAGTGAACAATCCAAACCACAGGTTATACAACTTCCTTTGAGCTTTCAACATTGACACAAGATACCCATAAAGAAATACCAGAGTCTTTATTGAGCCCCGCTATGGTACCGATCGTTTCAAAGAAATCCTTCATTCTGGCTTCAATTAGAAATTTGTAATTTTCATTTGATCTTTCATAGCATTATCAATGTAATTCAGTCTAACGACTGCGATATTGATTTCTTAATAGACTATTATTAATATTATTATTATTCGACACTAACATTTTCACAACAAGTGAGCTTTTAACGATTGTGTTCGCATAAGTTTTAGTATAATTTAGCAAATTGAGCGTACTTATTTAAGTTTAGCTTTGGCTCCATCACGTTTTTCTTGTTTATGGAAAAAAAAAGAACCTTTAGATGTCCTCGTGTGGTTTGCAGCTACAGGTCGGAGTAGTTTTTTTTGTTTGTTTTTTTTTTGTTTGTTTTTTCTTTTTTTTTTAAGGCAATTTAGTTTGATCACCTGAGTTGATAATATAAATTAGTAACCGTAAAGAGTTAAAAGCTGACGTTTCGAGCATTAGTTCTTCGTCAGAGCTAGCACGAAGGGCTCCGAGGATTGGCTAACGCTCGAAACGTCAGCTTGGTAACTCTTAAAGGCATCCAAGTAACATCAACTCATCTTGTTATACTTCCCCCAACGACGCAGCGCCACAGTTTCTTATACCCTTTATTCCTTGGTCTTATTTTAGCCTGCAAACAACCAGGGCTGGTGGTTTAATGTGCGCCGAAATACAATAAACTGCGAGACTGCGAGACGAAGAATTAGCTTTTTCCTTTCCAGACCTCTCACGGCATCAGCCCCTATTATTTTCACGGCTCAACCGCTTGATCCTTCAAAGTGAACACGAAACCGTCAGCGACTCAGGTTCAGTTTTTTTTTTCTATCTGTTTCAAGTTAAATTTGCCGCTGGGATATTTCCTATTCACTTAAGAGTGAAACAAAGAAACTGCTTTTTATTTGTAATCTAAGAACCGTCTTTTTTCACGTTAAATGCCGAATGGTTTAATAGCTAATCTAGCTTAAGATAAAAAGTTCATATACTTTACCACAAGAGACAATAACTTTGAATGACTTTCATCGACCTGTAACGAGTGATTACTTTAACTTTAAAAGAATCACTGTCTCTTACCCATTACAACTTATCCAAATAGGCTCTTCCATTTGCGATAAGGACATTATATGTGTTGTTTCAATTTGTTATTTGATGTAAACTGAACGATCATCTTCACTACAAAGAGAAAACAAATTAAAAAGAAATTGAGCACTTTCAACATTCCTATCGGTAAGTAATCATTTTCCCTTTGCTTCTGAAGGAAAATCATAAATTCTAGACACTATGATAATCAACTAAGCGGCTAAACAAAATCAGTTCCATACTCTCTCAAGCCTATGATGTACGAACAGTGCTTGAAAGTCGCAAACAGAAGGCTTCCCACCCCCCTCCCCCCTCCCCCCCCCAATATCTCTGGTAGCACTATTGTTATTCCCCTACGAGAAACGAGCTTTCTATTCGAACAATCTGAAAATGAAGCGTGACGTATTTTTTTTCTCCTTCAAACAAAAGTTTGCATGGCACTTGCATCCCTTCACCGTCGCCAAAATTAACAGGTATGCCTGTCACAATAACAGTGCATGAATCTCTATTATCCACTCTCAGAAAATCAAAGATTGTGTTAGCGAATCGTCCACTCTTTTCCCTTCTTCAGATGTCAAACCATGGTTTCTTGATCTTGCATGACACATACGGCATATTTGTCCACTGGGTGATAGGGCTCTCCTCTGGTCGAAAGTTTTTCATTCACTGTTGGTTTCCAGATTTCCTGGTAGTCGTGATATCCCTTTATGTTAGAGTTAATCTGAAGCGAGGCAACATTCCTTGGGCAAATTATTATTTAAGCAGAGCTTCATTTAGTAAATTCAAAGCCGGTATCTAGCAGTTGAGTGCATGCGTCTAATGACAAGGACGCGATATGAGTAAACAATACAGGCTAAATCACACAGCTTTTAGCGGAAGTGGATCACTTTGTCGGTATCGTCTTTTCAATTTAGGCTTTTTACCGAGGTGCTAATTGGCATGTATTTCTGTGCTGGAGCTTGTGCGGTGATCAAACGGCTCTATAAAATCGAACTCAGTTTCGGCTCTTCGCTAATATGGCGAAAATAGGGTAAATAAAGTTATGCAGGGGTAAATATTGCGTATTTATTTTTCACCCCTATAATTCGAACCCCCGATAATTCGACCTATTTTGCTTTTCCCTTGAGACTTCGAATTAACGGGGTGCAACTGTACTTTAAGGCAATTACAGAAACTCCAAAACCAACTGAGCAATATGAATAAAATTACTTTCTTTATGTTCATTCACATTTGGATAATCTGTTTACATTAGTGTTTATGCTACGATTCTTGAAGTATGCAGAGGACATGAATTCGCAAGTATTTACTGAACTACCAACTTTCAAGATGGGACGTTCGGGCGCGTGGCTTCTGGGATCCCCAGAGCTCGGCATTCTTCCATGTGAGGGTTTGCCACCCTAATGCCGAGTCTTACAAGGACCAGAAACCGCCGCAGATTTATCGCATCCATGAAAACGACAAGAAGCGGCTGTACTCAAGGAGAGTGTTGGATGTTGAGCATGGTTCGTTTACGCCGCTTGTATTTACAACTACGGAAGGGATGGAGATGGAATGCATAAAATACTACAGCCGATTGGCCAAGCTGATAGCCGTCAAGAAAAGGGAACGATACTCGCAAATAATTTCCTGGATCCGAGCAAAGACATCCTTTGCCCTCCTTCGGTCGGTCTTAGTTTGCCTTGGAGGATCGCGGGTGAAGCGCCGCGCTGCCGTATGACTATAATAATTGTGACGTTGAAATCGCAGCTGCCGAGGGAGCCGTTGACATTGTTTAATGATTTTTAGCAGCCTTGTATATAGGGTTCTAGATTTGCCATTCACCTTTCTCTTTTCTGTATAGTTTTAGATATGCTTTTACTTATCAGATAATTAGACTTTGAATCTGTTCAGATTTGACTCCGTTATTTATAGTTTTCCATACGCTTTGAAAAAAAATAAATAAATAAAAAGGAGTAGATGTGAGGCGAAAGTGAGTTGTTTTGGATCGTTTTTTACGCTGTTAATATTTTGTACTGTAGACTTCTATGGTAGTTTCTGACACTTCTCTAGTACTTTTTGAATAAACCAACGACCTCGACAATGGTTACTTTTACCAGACGCTGCCTTTGCCACTCTTCGGATATTCCATAAGCCCATTTATTTTTGTACCGAGTGGACTTGGGTACCGCGTTTTGAACCAGATTAACCTCTTCTTCGGCTGTTTTTTTTTTTTTTTCCCGAAAACGTGACAACGCCATATCTCATGAAGAATGACCGAATTGAGATCAAGGCATGTATATGTACATATCATGTACGATCCTCGCAGTAGATAGCGCTATTTAAGCAATAGCGAAAATCAGACCTGAAAAAAGTCAGGCCTGTACGGGATTCGAACCACTGACCTCTGCGATACTAGTGCAGCGCTCTATCAATTGAGCTAACAAGCCAACTGGGAGCAGGCCGTAAAGTTGACTCGTAATAAACCCGTGAAAGTGATAAATGAGATACAATACGCATGTATCTGTGTCCCGCTTTAAACAATGACGGTCCTTAGGGACTTGTAACACTGCTAAAATATTTGACAACAAAGGCCAATAATTAATTTTTGAATAAACAATAGTAATTCCGCGCACAATGCCGAGATCAGTCAGAATGTTTTCATTGTTCTTGGCTAATGATGCACGATTGAGAAGCAATTTCAAAAACTCGTGCTTCGTATTTCATTGGGGTTCTCAAACACTCGAAGACAATAAAAGCACTCGGCCTACGGCCTCGTGCCTTCATCAGTTTTCTCGTGTTTGGGGCCCGGATGAAACAGTCGCACCCGTTTTTCAAATATTACGTCGCATACTAAGAGGCATTTTGGGCTTTGCGGTTGGCATGCTGCTCAGTTTCTAAAATGCAAATTTGGGAGGATAAAATCCAGCACTTTGCGTTGTTTGTGTCGTTAACGCTGCCATGAAATTATGCCCAACTGAAATGAATAGCGTTATACACCATAATCCTTGACCCAGGTCGTCCTTGTCAGAACTAAATTTAGCATTATGTAGAGAGCAAACATTCTGCAATATGCTTAAAGGACATGTTAATTTAAAAATCGTACATTTTCTTTTCACATAGCTCTTTATAGCAAATATATGAAGTACACTGAAAGGTGTTTTTCATAATGGTAAAGCGTTGTGTCGTCCAGTTTTGTAGTAATTCAAACAAGCCCGGGCACACAATGCATAAATTTCCAAAAGAACCATGTTTGAAGCGACAAAGTGTTAAATCTGTTCAAGTGAAAAGAGCCAATTTCGTCGAGCCGTCATGCAAACATTCTGTTGTTTGAAGCAGTCATTTTTCACCCGACTTTTTTAAGAAAAGCTACATGGTGGAAATGGGCCTTAAAAGAGTAGCTGATCCTGGTGCTGTACCAACGATTCAGGCCCTACCAGAAACAAATTCTTCTGAAGTAAAAAAGCGACCCGTGCAGTCAGCAGATAGCAAGCATCTGGAGGTGGCCGACCGAACTAAGAAACAACCGAGAAGTGAGCTCTCTAAAAGTAAAGGGAAAGAAAGGGAGACAAATAAGAAATTCCTAAAAAATCTCTCAAACTGTCAGCCTTTTGACTGCCAAGTCAGCTCGCTATTATAGGGTCTCAAATTCATCCCAACACCACAACACCAACACCTTGACAAACGAAATGTAAAGCAAACCAACTCTTGTTAGATTTATTCATTGCAAGCTCGCGACGTGTGCGGACGAATATTTAATCGCTCCGTGTCACTGGATTTCTTCCCTTAACTATGCCTAATCCGTTTGTTAATTCGCTCAAAAAATAAAATGACAGCCTCAAATCCGAAATTGTTTCCCTAAAGAAAACTTTTGAAGACTTTCAAAACTCGCTCAAACCAAGTGTCAACGATGCTAATGTCTCCAGCAATGGCGGCGAAGCGAGTCGACCGGCGATAGCTCGGGACGAGACACTGAATACTCTGCAATTTTATGGCAAGTCTTACGATGACCTTCGCCTGGAAGCAGACGAAAGTTAACAACAGCTCTGGTCACGCCTGGATGTCCTATCTAAACGAGTGGAAGAAAATGGGAGATCCATCGAGCTTATCCAACGCTACAGCTATCAGTACAACGTTAAGATCGTCGGTCTCCCTGAAATAAAAGCGAGTGAGTCAGCCTCCGACACAACTAAATTATGTCTTAGCCTCTTTCAACCTGCAGGAGTTGAAGTTTTGATTCAGGATATCGATATCGCTCATCGTATTCCCGCCAGAAACGCCACTCCTGGACCGAGCGATTCCAGTCGTTTTCAAGTTCACAAGAAGGATTGCTAAAAAGAAGGTCATGAATGTACGGAAAGATGCATGCAAGGTTTCAACTTCTTCGATTGGCTTATCTGCCGATTGCACACAAGAGAACGTAAAGCTTTTTGATCATCTAACTCCGCAAGTACAACAACTCCTGGCGGATACGAGAAAACTTCAAACTCGTAATGGCCTCAGGTTTTGTCGGTGCAAGAACCTCACCATCTATTCAAGGCAAACCGGACTCTCACCCTATCAAGCTCAAAACCCTTGACGACCTTGAAAGATTTGCTTGGCAAGAGCAAGAGCCTCCCACATTATAAAAAACCTTTAACCGTCGCTGGCTGATGATATCCGGCCGTCTCAGTAAATCAAATTGGCTACCCTTCTCTTACTTTTACAAAAAAGTCCGTTCTTACGTTAATGCACAAAGTGTATTTTGAAACTTCGTGTCAATCTGTTCGAGAACTTTTCCCTAAAAAGGCAACTTCTAGGTCAACTCGCTTTACTAATCAATTTACTATCATTAGGTTTAAATCTGATACTGGAAGAAACACTTTACAGTACAGAGGCCCTGTAATCTAGAATTTTTTAAGTAGACTAGTTAAAGTGCCTGAAAATTATAATTCCTATAAGCAGATATTAAAGAAACACACCAGGGACATTGCGGAGTATTCTTTTAGCAAGGAAGCGACGTTGGTCACCGCAAAAAAAGATGATTGTATATACTTTTAAGCATTTTATTTTCTGGTATCATATTATTATTTCAATTAGGCTCTTGTAAATCTCAGTTTTTTGCATGTATATATATTGTTTTCTCCCCGTGCATAGCTTTTATTCTTTTGTTAATATCGTTTGTGTTTGTCAAATTTTGATTGTGAAGAGTAGGTCCACATCAGCCCTTCGGCTGCCAAACAATCTCAACCTACTTTTCAAATAAAGTTTACCTTACCTTGCCTAACCTACCTTTAAGCTAAGTAATCTGAATTCTGAACCTTGAGTAACCTTATTTGTAATTTAATTTGCTACTTCTACGATGGCTGACGAGACACCCCTTCAATATCTCCTCTCTTTTAATCACTTGGATGATAGTTCCTTTAATTTAGCGATATATGAATTTTCTCATGGCCCCCTGAGTTACGATGCCGATCGTCTTAAAACATTATTGGGGAACTTAAGCACCAAGCGTTCGTGATTCACGGAGGCGAACCGGAAGTGAGATTTCGAACATTTTGCCTACTGCGCATGTCAAGAGGTCGTCGTGATGTGTCACGGTGGCCGCCAAGGCACTTGTGGCCTCCGTGCTGATTTTTTAGGACCGCGAATGGTCTAGTGGTAGTAGTAGTAGTGAACTTTCTTTATGTGACGGGAAAACCTAGCGCATAGCACTAATTGGGGACACAGGGTAAAAGCTCTGAAAATAAGAAATCTGGAACCTATTTACATAATTATTTACCTAAACTATTAACAGTTAAAATTATTTATCAATGTCCTAGAGTTAAAGTCAATTATTACAGAGCGCACATTTTTTGCATCCATCGTCAATCACGACAGTCATGTCCGTTCTCCTGATTTTGCTCTTAAATCCGTGCAGGCTGTCTTCACTGCGTAACTCTTCTGTAAGTTTCGACCAGAAGAGAAGGCCATTGTATCTTATAGAGTGTTTGCCATATTCTACTGTATTAAAGCGAGGGTTTCTAAAATCTGCATTTCTTAGAGAATATCTTCTATCGCAGTTTACTTCTGACATAAATAACTCCTGTATTTGACAAGGAAGTAAGTTCTTTTTTGCCTTGAACATAAGGATTGCTATATCCTGGAGCCTTCTGTTCACCAGTGATGGAATTTCAGCCAGCCCCAGCAGGCCGTCATAAGAGAGTGATTTATCGTTGAAAACTGTTCTCAAAGCCCTCTCCTGTAGTCTTTCAACCTTACGTTTGTCTGAGGCTCTGCAGAAATGCCAGACGATACTGCAGTAGGTCAAGTGAGGTAAAATGGCGGCTTTATAAAGTTGTAGTTTAGCGTAAGTGGATATTAGTTTTTTTTTCTCGTTGCCATGTTCCCACCAATAACGTAGCTCCATTTTCTGCCTTTAAAAGCACACACAACCCACAATTCCTCTATTCGCTCCGACGAAGGGCTAACGCTTGAAACGTCAGCTTTTGTAATCGTTAGCTTTTGTAATCGAACTGGTCAGCGGTGAGTTGGTCAGGACGGACGTTACTTTACGAGCTCCGCTAATCTTAATCAAGTTTGGATAATTTTTCGTTTCGTTTTGGATAATTTTTCGTTTCTTTTTTTCTCGATCGTTTTTCTTTTTTTGCTTTCTGAGAGATTCAAGAATGCCTGAGTCTGTTGCTAGCCTCAAGAGAGAGAACAGTAAGCTTAAAGATCAACTGTCTGTCATGGCGGATGAGATTGCTAAGATGAAGGAGATGCTGCTGGAGCAGTCAAAAAAACCTGCAGCGACTAATGACGAAGTAGAGCAAAGCTTAGAATTCATGAGTAAAGAATATGATGACTTTGAGAGATTCAGGGTCTCTGCTGGTAAAGAACTTGATCGCTTAGGTGCCATGCTTGATGAGATTGCTGTTGAAGTTAACAGAGTTTCCAGGAGCATCGATGAATTTCAAGAGTACAGTTATCAAAATGATGTTAAGATTGTTGGTGTCCCTCAATTGAGTCAAGATGAATCCTCGGCCTCTACGAGTGAGCTATGTGATTGTTTATTTAAGGCAATTGGATCCGCTATATCAATTCATGACATTGACACAGCCCATCGAGTCCCAACAAGAAGCAATGACAATGGCGGCCCGCGGCCAATCATTTGTCGATTTATTAGACGATTGTCAAAAGATGATGTCATGAATCATAAAAGAAATGCAAGTAAAGTTGCCCCATCTGCTGTTGGTTTACCTGACGGTGCCTCCCTTTCCGCTGTTAGAATTTTTGACCATTTAACGCCAAGGATGCAAAAGGTTTTATTTGAAGCTAAGAGGTTCAAGGAGCAGTTTCACTATCAATATTGCTGGTCGAAGGGATCGCTTGTTTATCTTCGTAAAGATACCACGTCTCGAGCCATCAAGACTAAGGATATCACGGACCTGCACCGATTAACGAATGGACGTGAAGGCTAAGTATTCATGTTGATGTAGAGTTGTTTGTCTGTTTTTAGATAATAAGTATGAGTGTTAGCGAGAAACGTGTTCGTTGTACAATTAAATCTACCCTAAGCGAACCTCCATACGCGAATGTTGATATTATTAGAGCTCATGGACAGTTTAATAACATTCTCAACAGTGACTTACCGACCAAGAAGTACTTAGACAAACTTCATAGTATTTATGATTTAGATTTGTTTCGCTTAAATACCGAATCAACTTTAAATCCCGACAGAAACTTAAGCATGCAACAAATTAGATGTAAACATTTCTCACCCTATAGTTTTTCTATGTTTAAAGAGTCTTTGTTGGAATCAGATAGTCGATGTCCTTTCTCTATGCTTCATACTAACGTAAGAAGTTTGCGGAAAAACATTGATAATTTTCAAGTCCATCTTTTGATGAACTTGACCACCAATTCAGTGTAATCGGTATTACAGAAACAAAAATTACAAATTCATCTGGGCTAGATTTCAATGCCTGCATACCAAACTATCAGTTTGAATATGTCCCAACACGTCTATCATGTGGAGGTGTTGGAATGTACATTAATAATTGTTTGAAATATAAGGTTCTGGAGAGAACATCTAAAGACGCTTTTCAGGCTTTATGGATCGAAATTGAATCCCTAAAGAGTAAAAATATCGTTTGTGGAGTGATTTATAGGCAGCATAATGATCCGGAACAATTCCTCCAATATGTTGACTTTACTTTAGAAAAACTTAGCTCCTCTGATAAAGTTGTTTATCTTATGGGCGATTTCAATATTGATCTCCTCAAATCTGAAATTTCCGATTACTCCCAAAATTTTTTGTTATCTTTACAATGTTATTCGTTCTTCCCGGTAATTGATAAACCATCTAGAGTCTACAATAATTCTGCCACACTCATTGATAATATATTTCTGAATAGATTTGATCATAAAATTTCAGGTGGAAATATCGTGTCAGACATTAGTGATCACTACTCCCAATTTTGTATTATCCACAGTCTTATACCAAAAAATTTTACTGCTAAACATAAAATTCGCGATTGTTCCAACTTCTCTGAAGAATGCTTTATTAATGATGTCTCGGATACTGATTGGGATAACTCAATGACATATGGATCTGTAGACAAATGCTTTTCTTCCTTTTACAATAAATTTAACAAGCTCATTAATAAACACGCTCCTCTTAAAATTTTATCTAGGCGCAAGGCTAAACAATTTTCCAAACCGTGGATAACTAAGGGCCTACGTAAATCTATCAAAATAAAGAATAGACTTTTTTACTCAGGAGATAAATCTAAATATAAGCTGTATAGGAATAGAATTGTTAGTCTTTCTCGTCTCAGTAAAAGATTGTATTATGAAGCTTACTTCTTTACAAATCTAAGAAATGTTAAAAAAACGTGGGAGGGGATTAACGAACTATTGAACAGACAGCGTAACAAAAAAACAGTATCAGCCCTTCAACGCTCTAACAACTCTGGAGTAACACAAAATCCGTCTGAAATAACCAATATCTTTAATCAGTACTTTGCGTCTATTGGACCGCGGCTTGCACGCAATATATCACCTTCCAGGATAAATTTCCAGGACTACCTTGTCGGCACTAATCACTTTAAGTCTTTCTTTTTTTGATCCCGTCGTTCCATCCGAGGTGGACTTGGAAATCTTGGCTATACCCAGTAATAAAGTATATGGCCTATATTCTTGCCCGGTTCATCTTCTAAAATCTGGGCGCCATATCCTTTCTTCACTCTTAGCTGCCATGATGAATAAGTCTATCTCAACGGGTATTTATCCCCATCTTTTGAAGCATGCCAAAGTAATTCCTATCTACAAATCGGGAGACGAAACTGATCCATGTAATTACCGCCCAATTTCCCTCCTTTCTGTCTTCAATCGATTATTTGAGAAATTGATGGCTAAACGTCTTAAATCACATTGCGAAAAAAATGGTATCTTTTTTACTTCTCAATATGGATTTAGAGACAAGTGTTCAACCCAACATGCAATTTTAGATATCTTAAGCAAAATTCAAACTAATATTGATGCAAAGTTATTCTCTTGTGGTATTTTTATTGACCTAAAAAAGGCATTTGATACGGTGGATCACTCAATCTTACTGCACAAATTATATCATTATGGAGTCAGAGGAATAATTAATTACTGGTTCTCTTCGTACTTGTTGAACAGGAAACAGTCGACTCAAATTGGTTCAACCGTATCGAATATAGAAGAGATAGTTTGTGGTGTCCCTCAAGGGTCTGTACTTGGCCCCCTTCTCTTTTTGATTTATGTTAACGACATTTACCGTTGCTCCCAGATTTTTGAGTTTTACCTATTTGCTGACGATACTAACTTGCTTTATTCAAACAAAGATCTTAAGGATCTTGAAAAAGTTGTTAATGATGAACTCGCAAAAGTGGGTGACTGGTTGGACGCAAACAAACTTTCTCTTAACACTAGTAAATCTAACTTTGTTATTTTCCATCCTTACCAACGCAAATTGGACTACATAGTTCACTTGAAAATTTATAATAACGATCTTAAAAAAAGTGTATCTCTAGAACAAAAAACTTTTGTGAAATATCTAGGAATTCTGATAGATAATAACCTTCCTTGGAAGTATCATATTGATTATATCTCATCTAAAGTTAGTAAAGGAATTGGTATAATTGCCAGGTTAAGACATCTTGTCCCATTTGCCACACTTCTTAACATCTACCGCTCCTTAATTGAACCCTATATCTCTTATGGTCTTATTGCCTGGGGACAAGCTGCTAACACTCATTTAAATAAGGTTCTCATTTTACAAAAACGTGCTCTACGACTAATGTATTTTGCGGATAGCAAAACTCATAGTGCCCCGCTATTTGTTAACTCCAGAATCTTACCAATAACTATGCTCTATTCTCATTTGGTTTCCTCTTTGATGCGTGACATTGATAATCATCGTGCCCCGTCTAATATTTCTATGCTCTTTCTCCACTCCGAGCAGGTTCATCACCATTTCACAAGATTCTCAGCAACGGCTAATCTATACGTTAAAGCGTCTAGAACTAACCAACTTTTATTTTCTTTTGCTAGAATAGGTGTAAGATTGAGGAATAGCATCCCAAAAGAACTTCGTATTAAAAACAGAACCCCGTTTAAGCGTGAACTTAAAAATCGCCTGTTAAAACTTTTGGAAAGTGAGGAGATGAATGTTGATATACGCTGCTCAGAAATTTGTAAATATCTCTTGATAAAGTAACTCTTCGTTTAAGTCTTGTTTCAATTGTATTATATATCTTGATAACTTTGCAATTGATTATTTAATTATTCAACGGACTTAATTTTATTTTATTTTATTTAACAATTGTATTTTTATTTAATGATTATCTTTGTTTAATTGTATCGGTATGTGATCATTAGCAGAGACAGCACTTGTTTTAGAAGGCTGGCCCGCCTAGAATAGCTTGCTAATTGCGGGTCACCTAGGACTGTGATAATATTGTATTGCTAACAAATAAATAAATTGAAATTGAAACACATCGTTACGGTGGCCAGTTTACCATTTCAACTTTGTTGATATATCCAAATTATTTCGTTACTCCCACCGACGCAGCCCCAAACAGTTTCTTTCGAAACTATCGGCCTTTATTTATTAGTTTTCTCAGACGACTTAAAACTCCTATCTGTTGACTTGCCTTTTTACAGACTAAGGTATCATGCTCACTAAAATTTAGTTCAGAGTCCAGGAGTACTCCCAACAGTTTGATAGATTTTGATTGTTCAGTGTCAGTCCCATCTATATGCAGATTTATACTTTTTTTGGCCTCAGTTCCAGAACCCATAAGCATAGATTGATATTTCTGAACATTCACTTGTAGCAGGTTTTCTTTGTACCATTTAGTAGCAATCTTTGATGTAAACACGAAGCTCGTTGCAGGTTTGCTCACATTTAACGTTGCTACAAATATTGTTTTCCACCAATACAGCATCCATTTAACATCTAGCCAATTTTTTAGTAAGTTGAATCGACATGTTTACAGGGATGCTACACGCAGGCATAGGTCCTACCCGCGTAAACGAGTTGTTATCATCCATCAACGTACCATCACTTGGAGAGTCCACGCTGAAGGCTCGCAAGAGGGAACTAGGGCTCCAAATTGAAAATTTGGCAAAGGAAATGTCTGAAGAGTTTAGAAAGTGAAAGAAACCCTTAGAAGGATGATAGTGAATAGGAAAATGTGGAGATAGGAGCGTCATATGACATGGGATGGCAAAAAAGGGGAAAAGCCCACAACAGCCTGACAGGTACACTGCAAAATTAATTCAACGTCTGAAGCAATTAAAAAGGGCGCATTTGGATATGCATTTTCATAGAAAGCTGCTGTTTTTTTCTCTAGATTGTTCTTTACCTTACTGAAAGTTCTGGTGTTAGCAAATAGTCAAAGTTAATTAACTATTTACATAATTAATAGATAAATAAATAAATAAAAGATATCATTTTTTTCACCACTAAGTGTTGGTTGGCCTAAAAACTGGCATGGTGATTTGCTATGGTTCAAGGTCAAAAAGGTAATGAATAAAAATATATTTTGCCTACTAGCACCATGTTGTAAACAACAAGAGCAATGTTTTTCTTTTTTTTTTCAATTTGACCAAAAGAGTACAGAATCATTCAACATATGACAGCACCCATATTTGTCTCTTTGAAAGTGTTACCCAGGACCTTTACTCGTAATGTCTTTTGTGAAGGTGTGCAACATGTGAAACTGGCAGCAGACAGTCGAAAACGCCTTGCATACACGACTGCAGGCTTAACTGGGAAGGCTCGTCAAAAGCTATGGAAGCTGATGTTTGTGTTCATCTAGTCAAAAGGTAATTACTAACCAGGCATGTAATAATAAAAAAAAATAAAATAAAATAACAATTATAATAATAGTTTTTAGCATGTCAAGTTCACAGCTCTATTGCTGCAAAGAGAGACTTGTGGAATCTGTTTTTATGATATCAGTGTTACAGTAATGACACTTGAACCATAAACAGTGGAAAGTCTTACACTACGTTACACCCTTGGTAATAATGATTCAAAATTTGACAAGAAAACAAACATAAAAATCGGCACCTTTATTTTGAACATCAGTATGTTAAAAATGCAGAAAAGAAAATACTTTAAGATAATGCCCAGGTATACAGTAGTTTGAATGCCCTCAATTTTTATGGCACAAAATTTAATTTTTGTGGTTTACTCTGCTTAACAGTTGTGGAGAAAGAAATGCAGTTGTATCTGTTTTTGTTGGGGACGATGATTCGTCCACCATAAGCAAAGTGAGGAAAATTGTTGAGCATGAGGTTGCAAAATGGTCAGATGTAGTCCATGGTAAAAGATCCTTCGGTAGCTCACTATACAGCATCAAGACCCAAAACAAAAGCCTGACAGATATGTTGATACAGTATTTCCAGCGATGCTTTGGTTACGCACTAAAGCAAAATAAGGATGATGAAGAAGGTGTGCGAAATGGTCTGAGGTCTATTGTGCCCCATGCTTAAGATGACCATTCTTCCTGTTGCGACTGGTATGGCTACTTAAAAAATCCTATGTCCTACAAACACAGAGGCCCTCCCCATGGCAAGGATCTGATGGAAAAAAGCTTGAGGCAGTCCCTGGAAAATATCATAGAAGTAAGTACAGTGTACGTGTATGGTGGCACAGCTCGCTCCTCACAAATTCCCAATTCCAACCATTTTGTATGTAATGGAGGAACAAAACTCTTAGAAAATAGTGTTAGTGCTTATGATTGTATTCTAGTTAATAACTGCAAGGAATAACGCTATAAGTGTAAGGGGACTATCAACCTCTTTCTCCGTTTCACAAGCTTTATGAGACACCCTTTTTTTAGTGAATAAAAACCATTTGCTTCATCAATTTAGGTTTATGCTTCAAATGCCAAAAAGCTATCTCCCCTTGGGTCGAGCCAGGCAAAAGAAGCACTCAACAACACTATAGGAAGCAAAGCTCCAAAGATCCGACACTGCGGATCTAATGAAAGCAATGCCTTCCGTGTTGCATGTGCTGTTTGCCAAAAGAGCTTATAACCAAAGTAAAGCGGGCACTCTGATTGGTCAATTTAGCGTCCACCATTTGCCCATGGGTGTACGCTGCTGACGTGAGCAAATGCAAAGACTATTTTTCCGCGCGCGCTTCTTTTTTCTGGTTACGTAAGATCTGTTAAATAAAAGGGAACTCTTTAGCTACAATGTATCAGTGTTATCTTATAAAACAAATGGTAAACACCACAGCGTACACTATTGAGTTATGGATGCACTTAGGAGGCTTACTAAGCACTCTAGAAGCTAGAGTCGCTCGAGGCGATAGCCTTGAGCGACTCTTATGCTTCTTTCGATCGTGCTTAGCAACCTCCCGTGTGCATCCATGACTCAATAGTGTACGCTGTGGCGTTTACTATTCGTTAATTAGGCCATTCTTATGTTTCGCAGGTGAGCAGGTATAATATTGTGAGCATTTTGTACACTCTCCAATTTGTGTGATCCATTGAACATTACACATTATCCAATGTGTCCAGTGTTGTACTACCAGTACCTGTTGGTACAAAAAAAAAAAAAAAAGAAACAGCACTATATTATAACTTAGAATATGGTTTTCACTAGGACTGGTGAATTTCTCTTAGGCTTTTATGAAGACACAACAATCGCCAGGTTCCAATTCTTTAAAGTTTGCAAAGAAAATGACAAGAAAATACTAAGTTTGAAAGTGAAACAGAAAAAAGAGAGTACAAGAAGAAAAGAATTGCGAATAAAGAGAAGCGGTTGAAAAAGACAAAACAGCTTGAGAACATAGAAGGACAACAGTATATTTCTGGAATGGGCTTTGATGGACATGATGCTGCTCAGGAAATTTCAGCACCACCTGAAGCCTCAAAGATTGAGAGAGTATCATTAACCAAAGACTATCATCAAATCATATTTGATTTGGAAACATCTGGAAGGGGTAATTAGCTTTGCAGGGTGGAGTTTAGCAAAAAAGTAACAAAGTCAATATAACCATGTTTGTCCTAGCGGGGTATTTCTGAATGGCACATTAGAGAATAACTAACAACTATTCCCCGAGGTGGAGGTGGTTAGTGATGGATATTTACCGAGCCGCGAAGCGGTGAGGTAAATATCCACCGCTAACCACCGACACTGAGGTGAATAGTTGTTTTAGTATATACTAAAACAGTGAGATTATATACGCCACCGTCGTTAATTTGAGTGATTTCTTTGCTTGTCACGGATGCAAACCGGGACGCCATTTTTTCTCGAGTTGCTCGAAGGTAAATAGCAAAGGATATTCAGAGTTTGACTAGCCAATCAGAGCGCGCCTTCAATGCTATCCACTGTTTTAGTATATACTAATTATATTTAATCATGGAATTGTTTTTCTATTTTCTTAGATTGCTGAATACTCATCCTGCTAACTTGCATCACAAGTTTGTTTCATCATGCCTTGTTCTTAAAGAAAATAGGTTAGATGCAAATTGGCAGGACAGATATTCAGAAATCACTCCTTCTATTTTTACTCTAGATATACGCTGCATAGATGCACTAGGCTTTTTTTATTACATTTTTCTTTGTAATACCTTTGTAAAGTAAGAAGAAGGTTTAGAAGGTTTATTTCACAGATAAATACATGGCAGCCCTCTAAGGGGCTGAATTGCGTATTTACAAAAATTGTAACAGAATATCTAATACTATGACTAATGTAAGAATAATAGTAAGCCAAAAAGGGAAATTGAATACTGTAAAATGATGAAACCTATTATTAAAATTAATAAAGCTATATTTATGTAATATCATGCTCAATACAAGATTTGATTAAAAATGTGTCCCTGAACCTATTTGTTTTACACCTTGGTGTTTCAAAACCATGCATCGTCTTAGATGGTAAGACGACTTATGGGCTGAGGGTAAAAGATTTCTTAACCGGTTACTCTTATCATTTAAAAGAGAATTAAAGGTCTTCTTACAAATATTTTCATTGTAACGTTGAATGCTTGGTAGTTTAGTGCTGACTAAAGCATCGCTGTAGTCTATCCCCAGTAAAATAATAGCCAGCGCCCTTTTCTGGACACGTTCCAGTTCCGTCTTGGGATACAATGGCAACGAGTAATAGAACGCCGGTACCGCATAACTAAATACAGATCGAATGGAAGTGCAATAGAATAAGACTATTTCACTTGTCGGGAGTCTCGCCCTTTTAAGATGCACCAAAAAATACAAACGTTTAGAGGCCTTGTTTATAACCTCACTAACATGCTCGTTCCATGAAGTAAAAAGTAATAATTGGATTACAATATCTTAAAACGGATGATAATTCTGAAATCTTACAAATTGAAACAACACATGGTAAAGATGAGCTCTCTATTTATATCAAGCCTTCTAATGTAATATTACCAGAAACATCTGCTGTGAACAAACTCGCCTTCCAAAGAGGAATACTGTTTTATGATAGGAAGCCAATCACTGATGCTGTTGCAATTGATGTGGCCCTGAAGACCTTTATTGAGTGGCTCAAATCAAGAATGCCTTGCATTTTAGTCGCACACAATTACAAATCCTTTGATGCCAGGTTCTTGGTGCAAGAAGCAGAGAAAAATGGAGTCATGGATGACTTAGTTAAAACAGTTTCTTGCTTTACAGACTCTCTTTCAGCATTCAGGGAATTGCTTCCTGAAAGGAAATCCCATAGCCAAGAAAACCTAGTACAAGATCTTATGTGTAAATCCTATGAAGCTCGCAATGCTCTTGCAGATGTGTAAACACTCTACCAGCTGGTGAACAAGCTTCTAAATGTCAAACAGCTACCAAAGTATAACTTCAAAGTTTCATGGGTGGTATCCTATCAGAAGCTCTTAAGAGAAAAGAAACTTCTCGTTAATACCCTGCAGCCATTATTTAGAGAGAAGTACATTTCAGCCTCAATGGCCGTTAAGGGTCTCCCTCACCTGCAGGTGGTATACCAAAGAGGCAACGAAGAAGGGGTGAAGCAAGTTCTGATGGAGAGGTTTGACAACAAACCCAGAGTCTCCTCAAACAAGTGGGTGCTGGCGCAAATATGTCAGTACTTTATAGATAATGCAAGTTAAGATTGTGATTTGTGCAATTAATTTTTTGAAATAACTTTTGCACAGAAAATGTAGCAGTCAGAATGAGGATCAGTGAGACACTCAAGTGTGGTTCTGAAGTATAAAAAGCAAATTTTAAAGTACAGTTCGTCTTTTTTCAGAGTATACTACATTGTACAGTATATATCACTCCTGTTAGAGTGATGGGTGAAGAATTCACATTGTGCTGTGTATGGAAACCAAACAAGACAACATACAAAGAAGAGGAATCAACAGTCTTTTCTTTAAGCTTCTTTGCCAAGCCTTTATTGCCCCTAAGCAAAACAAATCGAACCCTAGCTCACTGGAATTAACAAAACGCCAGCGCTACAAAATGGTTTCAACTACAGGCTTATAACTTCAAAATATCATCAAATCTTGACTTACCTCATTCTTTGTTATCTTTTCACGCTTTCCAAGTATGAATTTCTGTGTTGGCGATATCAAACACATAAAAATAACCGAAAACGAGCTTAATATCGAGTGCATACTTCGAAAACGATGGTCACCGTTTTGTGTCTCGTCCCAGTCCCCAACGTGCAAATTCTCCATCCTGACTACTTTCCGAAAACCATGTCCACCTTTCACGGCAGTTTGTGAGGAAACAAGCACCGTGACACCCGATTTTTTTCTCAGGTATTTGCTATGAACAGTCTAATGGACAACATATTTGAAGAAGAAAAAAAATTTTATAGTAGAACATGATTGTGTTTTGGAAAATAGTTTCCTACATGGTGTATTTTGGTCAAGGCGAGGACTTCAAGCTAACCACGAAACTGTCCGAAAAAGTGCCAAATCCCCACAACCTAGCAATCAAAAACAGCTAAAATGAAGTAATACTGCTTATTTTGATAAAAGAACCTTTAATTTCAAAATAAAATTTTTTTCATTCAAGTTACCGAGGCTAAACTCTGTATGAAGGTGATTCGAATTTTTAAAGCGCAACCAATAAAAATACCCCATTTTAAGAGCCTGCTGACGCGTAAACAAGCACGGTGACCCCTTTCTTTAATTACATTTTTTTAATGTTTATATCATGAATGTTAATTATACCAAGTTTCAAAAATATTTTGAAAGTAGAACAATTTCAAGGGAATTACCTTAACCAATCAGAATTTTGCGGCCGCCAGCGACCGTAGAAATGAACCAATAGGGGCCTTTGTTACAGGCGTTCCCTTTCCTCCCGCCCGACTCCACCTTTTCTCTTTTGCCGATCTTCCTCCTCCCCACCCCCTCCCCTTTATACGCCTGCTACGCAGGCTAATGACTACACTAATGTCACTTATAACACGAATAAACTGATACTCTTGTGACATTACTGCAGGTTTCATCAGGTTATTAAAACTACCGACTCTGTACGTTAATACTAAAGACACTTTCAGTACATTACTAACAACTATTAGTAGATCATTACTTCTTACACAACCTACAGTTATTTAGAACAGTTGATTGCACAGCTCATTATCAACTGTACGCTAGAGCCGATTTTTTCTTCACTTTGATTATTCAACCTCTTTATAATCCACAATAAACACTTTTGTTGCAAAGAGAAGTTATTTACCCCTTGAAAAAAATCGGTGTCATTTTATATCCGTGCGAGGTCCTTTACCTGCTTATAAAAACCACTTTCCTCTGTCTCCAAATTTGTTTCGTTGAGAGCTCCAATTGGTTGCTTACCAGCGTACCCGTATATGTAGTTAAAGAAACTAAGGCTTAGTATTCGCGAAATCTTCAGTTGACTTTTGGGAAACTTTTTGTTCCTTCTAAAGTTTTCTGTAAACGATTCAATATTTTTTATCCCGATTTCTCATACAATGGTTTTCTTTTAGTGTATTTTACTTTTATATTTTGCACGAAATCAAATTGAAGATACGTGGCAGCCAATTCCACGAGTTATGAAAAACACTGATTATTCTTGCCCGCTAAAGAGCTTCAGCCGCTGATGGTACCGGAGATGTAAGATAATTTAATAAAATCAATTAGTCAACGGACTTAGGACTGTTTAACATCGGATTGTAAACGATCGAAGCCGAAGCAACAAGGGCGTTGAGATTTTTAGATGAAAATTAAAAGTGTTCAAGGTGAAAATAGATGATAAAACTTAAGTTAATCCCATAGTGTTTTCGTCTCCCTTCGGAAGGTTGGTCCAGAAAGTATTACTCTAGGATGCTGTGGCTTAATGCATTACTGGCTTTTAGCCAAAAGAGACCACGAAAAAAATCCTTTTAACTCGTGACTATGAGAATACATAATGATAATAATAATAATAAAACATTTATACCGCGTCAGTATCCTACTGTTCAAAGGCGCCTACAGAAACTTTAACATTAACACTTAAGACAGCTAATATTAATTATAAAAGGCTTTTCTAAAAAGAAAAGTTCTTAATCTACTTTTAAAACAGACACAGACTGCGCATTTCTAATTTCACTTGGCAAAGCATTCCATGATGATGGTACTGCTACAGAGAAGGATCTTGCGCCAAATGTTTTCAAGTTATAGGATGGAGAAACAAGAAGGTGCTTGGATGATGAGCGTAGTTGACGCGATGGGGTGTAATATGTAAGCAAATCACAAATGTACGACGTTGCCAAGTTGTTAAGTGCCTTGTAGGTTATAAGTAAAATCTTAAAAATAATACCTTGATTAACGGGAAGCCAATGAAGATTGAAAAGAACAGGCGTAATGTGATTATGCTTTTTTGTAAGTGTGACGAGGCGCGCCGCGGCATTCTGGACGTGTTGTCGCTTTTTTATAGTGTAGCCCGGTAGGCCATACAAAAGGGAATTACATTCATCAGTAGGATCACTTGCTATCAGAACAAGTTATTTTCAGAATAAAGGCTAAAAGTTTCTAAAGAAACTGTGGTGTTGCGTCGGTGGGGGTAACAAGGTAATAAGGTTATATCAACTTAGTTGAAATTGTAAATTGGCCACCGAAATGATTAAAAATCTGACGTTTCGAGCATTAACCCTTCGTCAGAGCGAATGACGAGGGGTTAGCCCTTGATTCAGAACTCGTCAGATTCAGAGTTCAGAACTCATCAGGATTTGTCAAAACCAATTCGTGAGAGCGAATGACGAAGGGTTAACTCGAGCGTTAACCCTTCGCTCTGACGAAGGGTCAACGCTCGAAACGTCAGCTTTTTTATTCATTGCGGTGGCCAATTTACAATTTCAACTGAGTTGATATAACCAAATTACCTCATTTAGTTTCAGAGCTAATGGCAGGAGAAAAGTTTGAA
Source organism: Stylophora pistillata (assembly GCF_964205215.1). Lineage (NCBI taxonomy): Eukaryota > Metazoa > Cnidaria > Anthozoa > Scleractinia > Pocilloporidae > Stylophora > Stylophora pistillata. The sequence continues at coordinate 14,977,922 of NC_142520.1, forward strand.
ATTCCGTTTTGTATACCAATTATCTAATTTTTTCTCTTTTTTTCAAGTGCATTGACGCGCATGCGTACGCAGACGAAACGCGACTGTACCCGACGTTCGAGCTGAACATCTGTGCAAGTGAGACAGAGTGTGCTGCTGCCGTTGGAGGGCTGTTCGGGCCTGGATGATTCAGGATAAAATGAAGATCAACGACGGTAAAACGGAGTTTGTTATAATGGAGATCAAACAACAGCTTAAGAAAATTCAGATTGACTCGGTACTAACGCCTCTATCGCTGGCAAGGAACTTGGGAACTTATTTCGATTACAATATCAGTTTAATTCCTCATATTAATTAATAACACTTGCAAAGCAGCATCATTCCATATGCATAACATCAAAAGAGCTATGAAATATCTTTCAATAGACGCAATTAAAAATTTTGCTTCACGCCTTTATTACAAGTAGGATAGACTACTGTAACTGCCTGTTCTATGGTCTGCCCGCCAAGTCAATCAGCAAGCTATATAGCTACAGCGGGTAAAATGTGATGGCCAGGCTGATATCAGGGTCGGCTAAGTTCTCTCACATCATGCTCCCAGTTTTGCGCTCCCTCCACTGGCTACCAGAAATAGTGCAATTTAAGCTTCTAATTTTAACTTTGGAGGCCATTTACGGGCTGACACCATCCTATATTTTTAATTTAGTTCAAGTAATGCAGCCTAGTACGTACTCATTACGTACAAATAATGACGTCTGTATTCAACCTTTTACTGGTATATTACCAAGAAAACACTCGGCGACAAGGCTCACATTAGCGGCAAGAAAGCTTTTTAATGCCCTTCTTCGCGAAATTAGACACGAGAACAATTTTCAATACGTCAGTTTAAGATCCAAAACGTTTTGCTTAAGTCCTTGTGTGGTTAATATCATTTCTATACAGTCCTATTTTAATTATCCTTCTCACTATACTGTACCTAACTGTTTAAATATTTATATATAAACAGTCGTGTGAATATATTTTAGATCTGGTTGTAACGCGCATTTGATAGTATTTTGACGTTAATTTGTGCTGTAATTATTAAATTATTATTATTCTCATTATTATTCTTATTATTAATTATTGTTGAGGAAGGGAAGGGTAATAGAATTTGACCTTGAGCTTCAATTGATAACATCTGGAATATCTCAAGGTTTTGTCTGACAGGAAACAGATGAAAAATGGCTGATTCTGGCGTGACGTGACTTTTCTACTTGATCATATTACATGTTTGGAATTCCTCTTTGGTTAAGGAAGTTATCTGATAAATGTTAGAGTTGTTTTCAACGCGTAATCGCTTCGTTTCGATATTTTCCTGTTGGCGTTTTATCGAAGGACTCCAGTATGGGAGGAGCAGCTTCAATGCAATCAGTTCACGTAAAAAAGGTTGAAAAGATAGACGAGACATATTGCTGTGTGATAGAACATGTCCCTTTTGATGTTTCACGAAATATCAATGTTTTGTTTGTGTGTGACGAGTGGGGTTCTTCCAAAGGAGGTCTGTCGACTTTTAATCGAGAGTTCGCCGTGAATCTCGCGACATTTTCCAGCAACAACATCAAAGTACACTGCTATGTTTGTGAGAGCAGCGAGAACGAGAGGCAAAATGCCATCGCAAATGGAGTAAACTTGATAATCGCCAAGCATCTTCCAGGAGCTTCTGACCCAGTGGAGGGTCTCAAAATACCACCGGATGAGCTTCGGTATCCCGATGTTGTAGTGGGCCACGGCAGGAAATTTGGTGTTCCTGCTCAAGTGATTGCAAGTAGGGCAAAATGCAGGTGGGTGCAGTTTGTTCACGTTTACTGCGAGGCACTCGGGAAGTTTAAACAAGACAGGCCCAACTCCGATGCAATTGCTGAAAACGAAAAGAAAAATAATCTGGAATTAGAGCTTTGCAAAAAGGCAGATCTGACTGTTGCTGTGGGTGCAGGACTTCAAAAGAAATTCGCACGACGAATTACAAGCATTAAAGTGATCACTCCTGGAATATTTGAGACCTTTGATATACATCCTAAAGACGTGAACGAAGATGGAACCGGACAGGAATTCGGAGTTTTCATGTTTGGCCGTGGAAGCTTTGAGGACTTCTTATTGAAGGGTTACGATGTAGTTGGAAAGGCAATCGCTTCACTTGGAAGGAAATTTAAACTGACATTTGTTGGTGCACCAAAAGACGAACACAGGAATATAGAGAAATGGTTTTGTGAGGAAACAAATATAGCACGCAATCAGTTAACCATTCGTCGATATTGCGGTCGTGAAGAAATGAAGGAAATGTTTTCTGAAGCAGATGTAATCGTCATGCCATCCCGGACTGAGGGATTTGGCTTGATTGCTCTTGAAGCGATATCAGCCGGTGTCCCAGTCCTCATTTCCACTGAGTGTGGAATATCCAAAGCTTTGGAGGAAGTGGATGGTGGTATCATATCAGTGGTCTTTGATTCAGAATTACCTGAAGCGTGGGCAAAGAAAATCCGTGAGTTGTCAGAACAGTCACCAGGTACAAGAGAAACCAACGCTATACGGCTCAGGGAAAATTATGGGAAGAAATACGACTGGGAAAGAGAAAGCAAGAAATTTGAGCAGATGATTCTGGATTTGATGAAGAAGCCTCGAAAGTCTCAAGTGATGAATCTCTTGGTGTCAGGTTGGTGTTCTCTTTGAATGGATACATTTTATTGTTTTTCTGTAATGATTATGATGGTGATGGTGATGATAACATAATAGTAGTCTGTAGTATTTATAGCTATTATGTTGGAATCGCAATGATAATATTGATATATAAAAAACAGCTAGTAATAAAAGACATTCAGTACCAATCTTGAAAAAATCCTGATACTTCAGAAGAGAGCTCTATGGTAAATTTGCTTCTCTAGCAACTCTGAGCATGTAATGTCGCTATTTCTACGATCCAATATTCTTCCTATTGATATGTTCTATTAGTATAATTTCAGAGCTGAGCAAAGAGTGTCCAGCAATCTGATTGGTCGAGCGGTTCCTTATAGGTCGCAATATAAACCACTCCATGCAGTTTATATGCTAAAATAAAATGTTAATAAATGTTACTAAAATGTTATGATTTTAGAAATTTCTCTGTTGTTCAGCTCTGACTACTAAAACAATTATTCGCCTCAGGTTCGGTGAATATTGTCGGATAATCCTCTCCACTTCATCTCGGGGATTAGTCGAGGATATTCACCTCGCCTTTGGCGAATAATTGTTAAATATTGATCGGTTAAGGTGTTTTGATGTATTATATTGGCCAAGAGCTTGTACCTTTAAATCTGAAGAAACTACCCACTGGGCTACCTTTGATTCACTCTTAGATCAGAGCTACGGCTGCTGGTAAATTTCATCTAATTCATTCATGGACAAAACAGCAGAACTTATCCTTCTCAATGCTTGGAGCTAGAAATAGGAACAAAATCTTAGTCTTTGCAATCAGAACCTAAGCAATCATTCAAAAAACACCTTTAGACTGAAATGTTGCAGTTGTTAGTACATGAGGGGGTTTATGCTGATGTATACAATCTTGCTGATAAAATATTCCTTAATTCTAAGCTGAATATTTTAAAGTATTGTTCTTATTGAATTCCTTTCTTTTGTATGTAATGATCCTGTTCTCTCTTTATGTATTAATTTTCTAGCAGATATGAATATATATTCTCCCATATCTATTATTTTATGTTGTACATATCTTCGCTTTACCCCACCTAGATCAGCTATGGTATTTGCAGTGTACATTTACCTTTCTTTCATTAGTTAACTTTCATTTTTATTTAGGTAGTATTAAAAATAATAATAACAATAATAATAATGGTGATAATAATAGTAATAATAATAATATTAACTGTAACGCTCGGTGATTATCACAACATAGGACCAAAAAAAACGTAATTACAAACTATTAAAGATGATGTAAATTATATATGGCTGCATGACTAAGCTGTAACAGTTGTAGTTAACGATGGTAAAATGAATATATTATTCAAGGCCATATACTGCATGTACGTGTTTGAACAATTTTCAGATCCAAGTGGAAATATGACAAAGGTAGAGGCAGTTATTTCTCTGGAAGGAAATGGATCATTACCAACAGGTGTAGTATTTTGAAAATTTCAGTCCTATAATTGACCCTTGGCAGGTGTACAGAATAACTCTGGCATTTAGATTGGCCTTTAATTGAGATTAACATTTGACATTTGAGGGGCACTGTAGGGTCAATGGAGAAAATACTTGCACTCTTTTTTTCTGATTCTTCCATTGTTCTTCCAAGGTGGTCAAGTCCTAGTTGCATTATGATATTTGAATCTGTGTTGATATTTGCATGAAGTTCAGAACACATTTCTATGATGTCTAGTGACCAGTGGAAGCCCATTTAATGAGATAGGGGAGAGAAGGGAGAGTACCGTACTTCCTCATCTAGAAAGTTTGAGGTGTATATTCCTGCTCTATTTTGTAAAAAAGATACTAGCGATCCATACAATTACAGGTTATTAAGAAGTTTTGGCATGTTTGTTTTTCTTTTCCATTTTGCCATCCTTATTCATTATAATAATTTCCTCTCCCTCCTCCTGTTAACCCAGTACACTTGGCTCTCAATCCCCATACAGAATGATTAATAAGCCTAAATTTGGATAAGTTGCCAAGAAATCAGCAGATCAATCTAACAATAAATGAACAATTTTGCAGATGCAGGTGGCAATACAGCAGCAATGTCACTTACAGGTAAGAATGCAAATGTGCATATACCCAGATATGAGAAATGCTCATCAATTGCTAATGTATGTAATATTAATTAGTACTGAGAAAAGTGTTAAGTTTCTTCTTCCTCATCTTGGCCACTTCAGTGATGACTAAATGAATTATGATCAATGTCCTTTTGTCTGGGGACCAAACAATTTTAAGTAGGAAAGTGAAGGGGGGATCGGAGGGGGCATGTGAGTGTGATATCTTTAATTTTATATGTTGTTCCATCAAATGTTCCCTGGGAATATTGTTGGCTTCCCATGCATGTTTGTGACTGGGTGCATGCACAAGTTTTATTTTCATTGCGTGCTGATTCAGACAATTCAGATAAAAGAGCAGAACAAACAGACAAGGAAGAAAGAATTGCATGCAGGCAATAAATATATGTTCAAATGTTGATGTGTTCTTTCTTAAGCTATAAAAAGAATTGTAATATGTGACTGCTTTCCATAATTTGTTTTTATTTATTCCAGGGACTTCAGATAAGAGGAAAGAAAAAATAGATGGGAGCAACGAAGGTGTGGAATCAGCAGGTACATCAGAGTTAACCAACTTGTTTTGTTTCGGTGTTCTTGAAAATATTATAAATATGGCCTAAGTACTGTACATGCACATTTCATTTTCAATGTCTACAGCCCAATTAGTCTCTTGAAGTGTAATAGGAGAACAAAAATCTGAGGGGTATAGGATAGGACAAAATGAATCAGCTGGTATAACAGTAAAACCTCAATTATTCAGACTTGTTGGGAAATTGCTTACTAATAGAACAATAAAAAGTATGAATATAAATTACTACGCTAAAAGAAGCTTCTCAAACAGGTTCCACTACGATCAGTGACAAAGAAGCTCTCAAAGATAAGGGTGGACAGTATTCTAATACAGGTGTGCCTTAAAGTGGTGCTATATAGAAAATCCAAAACACCTTGTGATGGTTATTCATGTAAGGTTATACAATTATAATTGACCTTTGGCAGGTCTGCAGAATAACTCTGGCATTCAGATTGGCCTTTAATTGAGATTAACATTTGACATTTGAGGGGCACTGTAGGGTCAATGGAAAAAAACAATACTTGCACTCTTTTTTTCTGATTCTTCCATTGTTCTTCGAAGGTGGTCAAGTCCTAGTTGCCTTAAGATATTATTTATATCTGCGTTGATCTTAAAGCTTGTCGGTTTAACAATTACCCATGGTTTTACTAGTTAAAGAGGGTCTTGTGCTCTGCTAGGATCAGCAAAGTGAAAAGTGTTGCATGTGGGATAGAGTGAGAAAGTTGTGATAAAACCATGATCATCATGGTTCCTTTAACTGGTAATGGATTAGAATTCCCATGAGCTTGATTCTATTGACATGTAATCTTCAACAGCATTATTAACCTTGTAGAATGCATGTGTATAATTTTCCATATTGTTTCTAGCTATCTATTTTCTGTGTTACTAACAACTTGAAGACAAATTTGTATAACAATTATGAGTCTCTTTAGCTAGCAGTCGTTTCCTTTACTCTTGTGACCTAATAATCTTTAATTCATTGCTGACACTGTTAAAGGAGGAATTAAATGGACAGTAAGTCACTTGGAGGGATTAAAGGGTTAGAACAAAACCAAACTATTATAACCCCAAGAGTGGAATAGTGAAGTATAAAGTTCGTCTTGATTGGTGCATTTTTATTTGTGTTTGTGGGACCCACTGTCTTTATACTGGCTATAATATTAGCTTATCTGATATTTCTGTTCACTGTCCATAGATGATGTTCCACACAGCAGCTTAGAACTTGGAAAAACAGAAAGAAATGACCAGAGAGAGTCTGCACCAGCTGAGTGTATGTAAATGTGATATTGTATGTTACGTACACCCTAAATTTGGTTCATTGCTGAAAAATAGGGTTCAATATTGATGATAAAACATTTTCATTATGGGACTAAGTCCAGCTTCTCAGAAACAGTTTTGGTTGGTTAGTGTTGTAATATTGCCATTCTGTGTGTTGAGGTTGGGCTTCCTGTGCCCTACCTGCATTTTGCACGACCACCAGTTTCACTTTATGGCAGCTATTTATGGCATGATAATATTTTGCTAATATGTTGGCACTTGTGGTTAAGACAACATCCAAACAGAAGAGTTTGGCAGTTGAAAATTAGCTTTGTGTGCATTCACGGTTTTGCAGGCTATGCTATCAACTTAGAGAGGTGATTGATTCATTTTGCTCTTACATGTCTGTAGCTAAAGCTCCACACAGCTCTGTAGACTGTGGAGAAACAGAGAGGAACAAACAAGGACAGTCTGTGTCAGGTGAGTAATTTAACTTTACATTGCATATTACAGTTATCAGTGGACTCAGTAAAAAACAAAAATCAGTGAATCAGGTATGACAGTTCTTAAGAATTTAAGAAATCCAGTAAATTAATTTTTTATTACTCTGTACAACAATAGGATTATTAACATATTCCAGTCTAACATTAAAATTACTACATTTCCTCAAATTAGCCTCCAGGCTCTACATATATCTTAGCACCCTTCCCCTAATGAGTGCCCATCCACCCTCCCCAAGCCAGTAAACTAAACAAACTCTGCCTTGAATAATCATCATTTCTCCTCCCTCACTTTCCTAAATAAAAGGAAAAACCTGTTTCTTTTACAACTTTATTTGTAACTTTTTTAACTTCACTTACTCAGCTAAATCAGTGTAGGTTAATATTTTCTTGGTAAACAACCTCCTCAATTAAGCAACCTGATCCTTCCAATAAGTGCCTCTCTTCTAACCAAAATTCTAAAAAATTGCCTTGATGCTTATTTTAGGACGTAGGAAAGACCTTTGTGTAATTGCAGATTGAGATGAAGCTATTTTGTATAAGATTAAGTAGAATTTCTGTTACTGTTTCTGCTTTACTTTCAACTTATAACAAAGAAATGTATGGAAATACCTGAGTGTAGAAATTTACTACCCCACAACACTGATTAATCATAACTGTTACAATTTCCTCAAATGTGACTGGTGCATTAGCTGCTTTATTTTTCACTAATCATTCTGAAGAGTTGTAATCAAACAGTTAAAGCAGCCAAACATAGTAAGTCCACTCAGCTAAATCCACCAATCACAGAAATGATCAAAGTAACCACAGCAACAACCACTAATATCCTAAAAAAAACTGGGGAACTTACCAAATGGAGGGATTTTTCACTTAAGACAAGTCATTATCTCAACCTAAGATATTTTCCCCTAATGTATTTCTTCTTTTGTTTGAAGTTGTAATTAATGGTTACGATTAATTGGTAACAGGACTTTGTGTCGTCCAATTCAGTCTGTAGTCATGCTCTTGATTGACAGATCAGACTCTCACTTCAGTGGTCGTCCTATTTTGTTAATAGCTCATAAAAATTAGAGATAGAATTTGACTCCACTCAGTCTGATTACCATTATTAACCAAAGCACAATTTGAGTGACCTTCTAGTAAGAATAGATTGAGTGTGTTTAAACCTTGAAGCACTGAAGAAGGACTTGAGTTTGTTCTCAAACATAGAACATTATTCATAAACAAAGCATACAATTGTTTTTTTTTTATGTATGCTTATGGATCATTCAACACTTAAACAGTCAAACAATGTTTGTCTGTCTCCTTTTTTCCATAACACTTGTCACTCTACTGACTTTTTCAGTGAAGCTGAATTTAGAAAGCAAAGTATTCTCTCACTTATAAAACCTAGCACTAATATAGTTAACATGTTTAACGTTTAAATCTTGCCTGTGGCTACGTGATTTAATCTCTTCATTCGTATTTTTTCATATCAGGTTCAGGTACTGCTACTACTGATTCAACAGAAAAAACACAGAGAAATAAGAAAGAAGTTTTCACAGCAACAGGTACAGCTATACAAGGTATACCACGAGCCTCAGTAATTTAGTTGCATTCATATTCCAAAATTGCTTTGCTTTCAACTCTTAAAGTTTATCAACATGTAATTTCTCCCATCGTCTTAATCAGTAGAGCCTTAGAATAAGGCTCTATTGATTAGTTATTTTATTTTCCTCGTTCATTTGTGTGAGCGAGGATAACAAAGAACTGTGTAGTGTTAACTTGTAAAACTCCTGCAAGAAGTCTACAACAGTTAGACGAAACACTTCTGAGGATAAAAAAGTTTTATAACAACTGCTCGCATTGTACTGCTCACTAGTTAAACTTTTTTCCTAAACTTGCTCTCCCACCTCGACCTCCTTCTTTGATAATGTGACCTGTCTTAATTTCTTTTCACGTTATCTGATTTTAGGATCTTCTGTTGACTCCAAAGACACAACAGGCAGAACGTCCCTAATGAATGCTTCTCTAAATGGCAGTGTCCGAGCGGTGAAGGGTCTCATTGAGAGAGGAGCAGATCCGTCCCTGCTGAACAACAGAGGATGGAATGCGTTACATTTTGCCGCAAAGAGTGGAGACACTGACGTCATTGATCTTATCTTTACTCACTTGCCGGACATTGAGTCCAAAACAGCCGAGGGTTACACGCTACTAATGCTGGCGGCTTTCAAGGGCAAATTACACGCAGTGAAATGGTTTCTTGAGAAGGGGGCAAATGTAACCTGTGTTGATAACAGGAGGTGGAATATGTTACATTTTGCCGCAGAGGGTGGAGACACTGACCTCATTGATCTTATCTTTACTCACTTGCCGGACATTGAGTCCAAAACAGCCGAGGGTTACACGCCACTAATGCTGGCGGCTTTCAAGGGCAAATTACACGCAGTGAAATGGTTTCTTGAGAAGGGGGCAAATGTAACCTGTGTTGATAACAGGAGGTGGAATATGTTACATTTTGCCGCAGAGGGTGGAGACACTGACGTCATTGATCTTATCTTTACTCACTTGCCGGACATTGAGTCCAAAACAGCCCACGGTCTCACGCCACTAATGGTGGCGGCTTTGGCTGGCAAATTACACGCAGTAAAATGGTTTCTTGAGAAGGGGGCAAATGTAACCTGTGTTGATAACTGGAGGTGGAATATGTTACATTCTGCCGCACGGGGTGGAGACACTGACGTCATTGATCTTATCTTTACTCACTTGCCGGACATTGAGTCCAAAACAGCCAAGGGTTACACGCCACTAATGCTGGCGGCTGTGGCTGGCAAATTACACGCAGTGAAATGGTTTCTTGAGAAGGGGGCAAATGTAACCTGTGTTGATAACGATAGATGGAATATGTTACATTTTGCCGCACATGGTGGAGACACTGATGTCATTGATCTTATCTTTACTCACTTGCCGGACATTGAGTCCAAAACCGCGTGCGCTTCTACTCCTCTAATCATTGCTGTTCGTTTTGGCAAGCTGCAAGGTGTAAAGTATCTCCTTGAGAGGGGAGCTAACCCTTTAACTAAGGATAATGACGGCCGGGATTCTTTATATCATGCCTCATCACGTGACCCAGATGTTCTTGGCTTCCTGCTGAGTTACGTAGCGAGCAGTGAGTCAGCAAGCAGCAATGATTAACTCAGGTTGGTGAGATAAGTTCTACAGCTTATTTCATGTTCGCTTAATTCTTCAATGTCAAAATGTAAATCACTGGTTTGATCGCCCCATCAACTTCAAAGCTGACCCGAATGAGTCGTAAGTTGGGTAGTTACTATAGGGCTGCCTGTGGCACGCAGATGACTTTTACTAAGATATTCAACCTCTTTGTTCAGCAAATTATTGTGCAATGGTTTCGAGATAGACATTTGTTTAGCTAAACTACTCATTTGTTTTTGTTTTTGTTTTTTTAAGGCCTTACTTTGCGAGGTGTTGTCAATAACCGATGTCCTAATATGGCTTGTACGATGGAGGAGAAGCTGTCAGCTGGTTGGAGATTGTTAAAAATTAACCCACACTGATAACAGCCAGAAGTGTATGTCTGCGTAACGTTGCCAGCGATTTAATTTTTTGTATTTAGACTTCTTAAAGGTGACATGGTTTTGTGCACATTTCATAAGTAAATGAGTTATTTTTTAATATATAACATTTTTTTTTTTACTTTCGACTACATTCATGTAAATAAAAGCTGTATAGGACACCTGTTAATAGAATACGTAAAAAAATTTCTGCTTTCCAATTGGTTGAAATACAGTTTTCAGGAAACACCAATGTAGGGCAGAAAATAATTAACTCAGTGAAAAAGCAGTAAAAATTTGTTGATAACTAAAAACAAAAAAAAAAAAAGGAATGCAGAAAAATTTACACTTTGATTAAACACGTTGTTTTGACCAAAACGGCGTGATGGTGTTCTGGTGTGAATGAATTTATTTTCACGTGGGTCACCCCTCTTTACTTCTACATTACTATGAAAAGCTGCCAAGTATAAAAGGTTTGATCAGGTTTAAAGGAAGTAAAAATGACTTGATTTTTCTCGTGCAATTTGGAATAAGTAGGCACTTTTAAGTTTTCTCCAAAGACCTCAATATTGCATTCTTCCTATAGGCTCACGCAATTATGTTGGTTGTAAGAAAAATAAACGAGATAGTTTATATAAAATTTCACTTTGAATCGTGAGACTACCTCCACAAATAAAGAAATGATTATATCACTGAGTGAGTCAATTTATAAGGAGTTTTTAGGAAGCCTTTGTAAGTAAGGTTTCAGCATTAGTTAATCAATAAAATTTTATATTACAGCATAAAAGTCTTTTTTTCAATGGGAACGACTTGTAATGTCTCTATCGTCTGGAAAGGGAGTGAAAACATTTCCCCGTTTGATAAATATTGTTATTAATCGCCCGACGGGGGATAAACACGGCTTTCAGGGAGAAGGGAGGTTGAACCCGTCATTGTTATCAGACTTCAACTAAGGGGGGGGGGCGACTCCCAATACGTGGCGTCATTGGAATAAATAGAGCATAAGGAAGAGGGGGGTGGGGGAGAAATCAGGAGAATTTTTTTGAATCTTGGCTCAAACAAGATCCACCGATTCCACCCCCTCCCTGCAGGCGATGATTGGTAGCCAGTTCATAAGAGGAAAAAAAATTGAACTGAGGAACAGCGCCCACTAGAAGGAGGATTAAATGAATTCAGAAGGTTATTTCCAAAGAGATTGCTGTAAAAGCGTAATCGCTTCCCCCCCCCCCATTTATCCCCATTTTCACAATAAGGCATAAGTGAGGCCTTTGACGATTGTCGATAAAGTTTAGGGTTATTTGAGGAAACCGAGCATTGTAGGCTTTGCCTTTATAGACTTTTTTTTAACTTAAGTTAAAAAGATCTTTCGATGTCTTCAAGTGGCCTGTAAATTTTAGAAGACGCTGTCAGGTGATAGATTTTTTAAATATTGCGTGGCTGGAGATTTAATGTGCGTTTAAAAAAGCGATAAACGGCGCAGCGGCGTGTTAGATAAATCAATGTTTTCCAGTCCAAACCTCTTGCGTTGTAGCCGCCTCAAAGAGTGTACTAATAAAGACTCGTGTTTGGTTGGGAATTACATCGAAATTTTATCGTCTGGGAAGTTAGAGAAAAATATTTCTGCTCGCAGAAAATGTGGAGATAGCCAATGCACCAATAGAGTTTTCTTGGCTGGATGGTTTACCAGTTTCTCTAGGGATATGGCTAAGCTGCTTGCCCTTCGTGCACGCAGTGAGCTCCGCTATAACGTCTAGCCTCACATTCGTATCCTAAAAGTACACTCACCTAAATGGAAATGGTTAAACCTGTAATGCAGCCAAGAATTCAGATAACAGCCTTAATCGTAGAAAAGCCCGTAGGTGTGAGGTTCGTTTTCTTTGCGTTTCTTAGGTCGTGTCTTATCGTGTCGCCTCTTTCGCTCGGTGCACGAGTTCGCTGACTTAAACTGGAAACGCGATAGGTTAACTTCTGTTTTGCAGAATAATTTTGAAAGGATTATTCTTCGAATTATCATTCATTCTCGGAAAGAGGGTCAAACTTAAAGTGGTTTCTGTGAATGTATGGATTGACTTTTCATATTGAACCCTTTAACTCTCAGAAGTGATTAACATGTGACTTCTCCCTATAATATCCTTCTCCAGCAAACAGGTGATGAGAGTACTCAAGCTTATCAGCTAGAAATTGTTTACTTAATCTGGCTCCAAACTCTCGGAACTGATTTGCAAGGAAATGTGTAGCAGCTAGAGGGAAGAATTGACAATCCGGCCCCGGTTGTTTGAAGGTTGGATAGCGCTATCCACTCGATAAAACTTTATCCGGTGGATAACGCGATACGTTTTTCTGTCACTTATCCGTGGGATAGCGATTTATCCGTGGGATAGCGATTTATCCGTGGGATAGCGATTTATCCGTGGGATAGTCATTTATCCGTGGGAGAACAATTTATCCGTGGGATAGCAGTTTATCCGTGGGATAGTGATTTATCCGTGGGATAGCGATTTATCCGTGGGATAGTGATTTATCCGTGGGATAGCGATTTATCCGTGGGATAGTGATTTATCCGTGGGATAGTGTTATCCACCCTTTGAACAGGCGGGCCCAGATCTTGGCAGTTGAAGGGTTAACTAGGCTACTCAAAAGTTATGCAAACAGGCTTAGGAGAGTAAAATTGCAAAAAACACCGAGTTAATTTTTGTTTGAAAATTTGCAGTGATAATCTACAAAAAATAACTGAAGCCTGCTTGCTTCCTTTCATAGAACGCGTACTCTTACAAAGTGGCATGATCCTAATAAGATTGTGTAGACCTACCGGTGTTCTTTTTCTGCAGAAAGTTGCACTGCCAAGCACATATAACTTTTAGGTAAATATATTCTTGTTCGAAAGGAAAACTTTATCCTTTCTCCCCTTTCTTTTCCTTTTGGCAGGAACCCGAAGCTATCACAGTGGCGGATTTAACAGCGATGAAATGCAAAGAACACATTCATTTGGTAAACAACCAAAATAGTTAATAAATCGACACTGATAAAAAATTCTGTTGTTTTTCCTGGCTCATTTAAAAGGGTTATGATTGTAAGTCACACATCATCAATAACAAAAGTCTTCGTTTGAGAAACGTAACACATTTGAAGATCTTTGAAAAAATAGCCATGTAGGCAGTTGCATTTAAAGTATCGTGAATATACAGTGTAAGATACGGAGTCACAAAGGTTTTCTCCATATTCGGCACATTGTAAATCGCTCTTGTATCTAAACGGACTCGATTCTATTCGTTACGCTCGTATTATCATTCAACTGAAGAAATAACGTACGAATCGAGTACAAGTATCACGCGAGGTTTGTGCTCCGGAGAACTGTGACAAATATCGGCGAAATTCGCAGCACTGAATTACAATTTGGCGTTTTGGATAATAAATCTCGCAAAACTCGTAAAAATACTCAGCGATACTACGCAATATTTAATCCTTGGTCTACTTGGTGCAAGTGTTCAACGGGCGAGCGAGCGTTTGGTCAGTTTCCATGTAATTTGAAATGTTTAACCGTCGGCGCGTTCGTTTAAAACAGAGAAAATATGAAGAGAGGAGGGAAATATTACAGTGAAGGTGAAAGATAGGGAAGGAGAGGGAGGGGGGGGACGGGGTGGCTGGGGGAGGATTCGGTACCCTAAGAACATAACTTGCAATTCTTCTCGTCTTTGGCACTTCTTCTAAGTACGCCAATATAAAATGGTTTTGGACTAAGCAACATCTCACATGTGATGGAACACCATAAACGTGCCCATAAGTAATGACTGCGTTCTATGGCCTCAATAGGGACCTTAAGATGCAGGACGGCGAGCGAGGACGCCAGCAAGGTTTGGACGGTAAACACTACATCGAGGGCACGTCTCGCTCGATGCACAAAAAGATTAAGATCCTGTGGACGTGGCAACTATTTTCATTGCAGAATTTGGGTTTTTTCTTTAGCATAAACCCCTTTCCCATCGCTAATAGGGAACTCTTCTTAGATGTCGAAATGATATTTTTAGATGTCGAAATGATATTTACCTGAACATTAGGGCTTTCGAACAAGACGAAAATCTCATGACAGCAAAGTCGTCATCTGCTTGTAAGTAAAGGTTTGTTTTCACATACCTTGTTGTCTGCTTGTTTGTTGTCTTAGTTTTCCTGTGATACGGACAAGAGATGGGTGCAAAATAAGTTTAAAGGATAAACGAGAAGCCATAGCTTTTGCCAAGATAGTGGGGTCATAGATGATGAGGGCTTTTTGTCTTTTGTTTGATGTTAATCAATCTAAAAATCCCGAGTTTCCCTACGAAGGCTACGGAACGTTTGACTTTACTGAAATGGATGACACCGAGTGCAAAGCGGAATTTCGTCTCAGAAAAGCTGACATTTCTGTGCTTGCCGGAGCTCTTGACATCCCTGAAACTTTAATCCACAAACAGGGATATGTGATTGATGACATAGATGGACTGCGCGTCTTGTTGCGAAGGCTTAGTTACCCGCGCAGATGCTCAGATTTAATTCCCCGTTTTGGGCGGCCCGTACCAATACTAAGCATGATTTGTGGCTCGGTCACTGATGACATCTACAACATATACAGCCACCAATAACTGAGTGCAGCCACTCTTTTCTGGACCCAACACCTCACCACGTGTTCGGAAATGCAGTTTTTGTCAAAGTTGCTACCTTAATAAAAGGTCTTTAGTAAGAATCATTGCGCAAACAGACGTGCAATGATTAACATGAATAGAATTAATAAGGGAAAAGGAAAGCATTAATTACTTAATTACTGAGATAATTGTTTCAGGTTTGTGGATGGTACAGTGCCGAGACCAATCTATCGTTTACAATGAGTACAAGCGTGTGCACGGTCTAAAATTCCTGTCTGTTGTTCTGCCAAACGGAATCATTACAAATCTTTTTGGACCAGTAAGTAAGTACACTATTTAATTTGTTTGTAAGCTGATGAGGTATGTGGCCAGTGTATACATAGGAGACCGAATGTTTTTAATTGTCCCCGGGCCCTTGTGCCATGAGGGGACGCAAATCGTCTGCACTGGAAGTACACATCAAACTCCCCAGGGGTTCTAATCCAATTAAATATGTGGTTTTTGTGTCAGCGTTTGCGTGGTTAATATCGTTAGCGCCCCTTTCGGTTGGATCTGGACAGTGTCGGTATTTGGATCTGGACAATGTTCTTTTTTTTTTTTCCCAGATTGCTTTGTAGTGCATGTAGTTTTCTTAGTTATTTTCCCCAAAAATTGCGCCGAGGAAAGGTTTTTCGACCTTCTCTCGCGTCGTCAGTGATGCATTAAGCGAGCATAATTACTGGTATGTGCTCACAACAGAATTTTGTGGAATTACTCCTCTGCAATATTTTAAGCGATCGCCGATTCTGACAACTTTTCCAGAAGATTTCTGCCGAATTGAAGGCGACAAACTTCGGCTTCTCGATGGGCGCCCCTTCGTCAACAAGAAAAATTCCAGCGCATTTGAAGTTGTTTGCTCGTCTTTTGGGCTTGTATCGGTTATTCTGAGGGAAAAAAGAGGTTCTGAAGAAGGAGGATCCGCCGCGATTTATAAAGTTAAAGAATTTTTGAATGGCTTGGATTTGAGTTCCCTCAAGGGAGACGGCAACGACTTGAATTGCGAGCGACCACGTGCAGCTCGGCGCCATACAATGACCCCTCAATTCAACACTCCGCCTAGCTAGTACGAAAGAAATGCCTGTCTCGGTTCATTTGACTCCTCCAAACAGTGGCAGTCTTAGTTCTCCTAATCTAAAGGAGATTTATGAAAGGAATGATTTGGAGACCCCAGTAAAGACTTTCCTTATTAAGAAAAGTGGTAGCCGCGTTCTCCAAGATGCACAAGGTATCTTTGAAAGGAGCCGAGAAAATTTATCAACGGTGCTTTCCAGAATGTGTGCTTTTGGCGATCCTGAGGACAAGGCTTTTGTAAATGAGGTTGTGGAAGATGTGACCCTAAAGAAAGGGGTTAAACGGACGGTGGAAGAGCTTGTTGGTGATGAAACATTTTCCTTATACGTGGAAAGCCTCCGAGTTCCAGATTGGGTGCTATTATATTTCAAGACCAAGGCAAGGGTATCTGGTAATACTTGGCAAGCTGTAATCAATATCACCAAACTTGGAAGGACAGGGGTAAGTAAGGTCTGTTATTAGTTATCAATCTTAAGAGGCTTCTTTTGGAAAGGATATGTCTGCACTCAGATCTAATTTATCCCAACTTGGAAGCAGTTCCACAGTAACAAATTTAATGCTTGAAAGTGGCAGAAGAAGTGCAAGTCTCATTATTATTACTATGATAATAGCTAATTTTTTTAAACCTCAGTTATATCAGATGTATTTTTCATGTTAATTTTGTTGTTTAATTTTTCTTTTGCTTTCTTTCTTTGGCTTCTGTTTTAGAAATCCTTTGACACACCAATATTGTTGAACCTTAACCAAAGTAAGGCGGCCAAAAAAGTGATCTTTGGAGTTTGTAAAGAATTGACATGGATGTGAAAAAGGTGCCTTCTCCTTTACAAGGTTATCAGGTGGATTTGTTTCCTGTTTTGGAGTTGATTGTCTGCAAGCAAAGGCTGCATAATGTGTGCTCACCAACTCTCAAACTTCTGATGAAGATAGATGGAAGACCCTTTTGTGGTAAATACTGACTGTCAGGTTTAAGTCTGCTGCCATAAATTATAAAAAAATACCTTATCTCGGATTAAGTGTGTGGTTGTGCATAATTTTTGTTCCCATGAATGAAGGAAATAATAACCATTTCTATTATCATTTTTTTATGATCAGGTAGAAATCAGGTATTGGTAGGTCTGGTTCCTCGTCTTAACCCTGTTTACGACATACAGAGTGCAAAGTCTGTTTACCCACTGGCCATTGCGAATCGTAAAGAAAACAGGTTCATCATTAATTTCTATTATTTTATGTTACTAAAATACTTTTTCTCCTTTGCTTGACGTGGTTACAAAGTTTTTAATTAGCACAGTAGAGACACTTTCTTATAAAGCTTTCCTTACTGAAAGCCTATAGTTTTATAGAACATATATGTTACAGTTTTCATAGTTGTATTGTTGACTCAATTTCCAGTACTGGCTCTAAAATCTGACAAATGTAATATGCACAAATACACACACACACACACACACACACACACACACACACACACAGACACACAAACACACACACACACACAAAAAAAAAAAAATACCCACACATTATGTATTAAACAGAAAGAGGAAAAAAACTGCAAATCCTTTTGCATTATAAGAACATTACCCCAACATAAGCTCTGAATAAACAACAAGTTTCATCGGTTGTCTTCATGCCTAATGTTATTTTGATAGGGAAAGCCTGAAGGTACTTTAAAGGATCTAAATGAACAAAAGAGAATCATCAAGAACCAAGGAATTTTTGTTGATAGCATGAAGTTCAATGTAGAATTTGATGGTAAGATGTTTCTATCATTTTGTTACATGATGGTTATTTGCAAGAACATTAACCTTAATCTTTTTAAAAGGCAGGATGCTGACTTTCTTTTTAGAAACTTAATTGAGGGTTTTTTTTTTTTCATTATCAGTGAACATTATTTTAAACAGTAAGTTAATTTTCGACATGTACCGGGGGTATGTCATATCATAATTCTTTATTGCTGTTGTTTTTTTGTCATATCTTAGTTTCATTGGACTACAAAACACTGATCCTTCTTTTGGTAAAGAAAGGGGATCTTGATTTTCAACTTGGTGGTCGAGGGGTAGATGTAGAATTCTGCTTTATATGCAATGCAATCAGGGTTAGTATTTGCGTTGGTGTACATGTGAATCAATGAGCATTATTAGTTGTAGTTCATCAGTTACAATACACAAGCTACAGTCTTCTCTAATAATGCAACCAAAAAAGTTTGTAAGATAATATTAATTTATTTTGAGGTAATTTCATTTCCCATTAGGGTTGCAAATGTCATGAAGTGGCCCCAGATGAAACCTGCCTAGAATGCCAACAAAGCAAGTGTAACATAGGCAGGTATACTTTAAGTTTAGCCATTCATGATCATTAAATAATGCACAGGCTTATGTAGAAAGTGCTTGAGGCCTTTTGGGTACCAAAGTTGATGCATTGGTAAGAGCAGTTACCTTCCACCATTTATTTATTGCCATGATATTCATAAGACTATTTATTTTTTATTTATAGATAATAATAATAATAATAATAAACTTTAATAATGTGTCAGGGGTATTTAGCTTGAAGCTATTTGGAGACACAACTTGGAATGTTGGTTTTTGCGGAGGGAGGAAAACCAGAGGACCCGGAGAAAAACCCGCAGAGCAAGGATGAGAACCAACAAACTCAACCCACATGTGACACCAGGTTCAGGAATTGAACCCAGGCCACAGTGGTGGGAGGCGATTGCTCTCACCACTACGCCATCCCTGCTCCTCTTGGGGTACCCATTTACAATAAAATTATTGTAAATGCACCATTGTTGTCCATAATTTGCAGATCAACTGGAATCCGGGATGATCTCCTTTTTCTCCTTGATGAAGAGCTTACTAGCATTCAGTTGTGTGCACTACATATGGAGATGCGCAATACAGAGCAGTTGCTTGCATCCATTGGTCTGATTGCCTACAAGATTGGTTCACTTCCAGAAGCCAATCAAGCCCTGAAGTGCTTTGGCCCAGAGTCTTTTCATGGTGATAGAATTTCTGTTAAGAAGAAGAGTGGTCAGGAGTCTGCTATTTCAAAGCAGAATATTCATGTCAGCTCTATGTCAGGTACATGAGTGGTCAAATTATTGGCTTTGTGTGTATTTTACAATTGATTCACTTTGTGGGTATATCTATTATTTTTCCCATTGTGATAAAACACATTTCAGGTCCAACAGAATTTGAAATTCTTCAAAACCTTGAAGAGATTGTGGGATTCTCCCTTCCGCTGGACAAGTTGAAGCTCTCCTACACAGCTGTAAATACAGCTGAAAATTTTATTCTTAATTGTGTTACATTTTGTCAGTCCCATGTTGATGTAAGTCTTTGATACCAGAGGTGGCATTGCCAAGTACCTTCACTTGTGGTTAAACAGTTCTTGTTTATTTTTCTTTAAATTATGAGGTGTGGTTTGTATTGTGCAGCGCCCAGATGTTTCGTCGGAGAGCGCTTTTGAATTGGGCACCATTTGTAAGTACTTGCTTCCTTTTCAATTTCACAGTATGTGCTAATTACCTTTCTTATTTAGTATTTAGTGTTTATTACCTTTCCTATTAATCGTATGTAGAAGTCTGTACTTTTGGGTGGCACACCCTAAAGTGCAGTATAACCCAACATTTTTGTATTTTTACACTCTTTCTATCATCTTATTAAGTAGACTGTAATTTAAGGTGGCACACCCAAAAGTACAGTATAACCCAGTATTTTTGTATTTTTACACTCTTTTTATGATTGTAATCAATAGACTGTACTTTAAGGTGGCACACCCAAAAGTGCAGTATAACCCAGCATTTTTGTATTTTTACACTCGTTCTATGGTTGTAGTCAATAGGCTGTACTTTAAGGTGGCACACCCAAGAGTGCAGTATAACCAAGCATTTTTGTATTTTTAAACTCGTTATATGATCATAGTCAGTAGTCTGTACTTTAAGGTGGCACACCCAAAAGTGCAGTGTAACCCAGCATTATTGTATTTTTACACTCTTTCTATGATCATATTCAACAGGCTGTACTTTAAGGTGGCACACCCAAAAGTGCAGTATAACCCAGCATTTTTGTATTTTTACACTCTATCCAGGATCATAGTCAAAAGGCTGTACTTTAAGGTGGCACACCCAAAAGTGCTGTATAACCCAGCATTTCTCTATTTTTAAACTCTTTATATGATTGTAGTCAGTAGTCTGTACATTAAGGTGGCACACCCGAAAGGGCAGTGTAACCCAGCACTTTTGTACTTTTACTCTCTTTCTATGATTGTAGTCAATAGGCTGTACTTTAAGGTGGCACACCCAAAAGTGCAGTATAGCCCAGCCTTTTTGTATTTTTAAATTCTTTATATGATCGTAGTCTAGTCTGTACTTTAAGGTTGCACACCCAAAAGTGCAGTTTAATCCAGCATTTTTTGTACTTTTACACTCTTTCTCTGATCATAGTCAATAGGCTGTACTTTCAGGTGGCACACCCAAAAGTGCAGTATAACCCAGCATTTCTGTATTTTTAAATTCTTTATATGATCGTAGTCAGTAGTCTGTACTTTAAGGTGGCACACCCAGAAGTGCAGTATAACCCAACATTTCTGTATTTTTAAATTCTTTTTATGATCGTAGTCAGTAGTCTGCACTCTAAGGTGGCACACCCAAAAGTGCAGTATAACCCAGCATTTCTGTATTTTTAAATTCTTTATATGATCGTAGTCTGTACTTTAAGGTGGCACACCCAAAAGTGCAGTATAACCCAGCATTTCTGTATTTTTAAATTCTTTATATGATCGTAGTCAGTAGTCTGTACTTTAAGGTGGCACACCCAAAAGTGCAGTATAACCCAGCATTTCTGTATTTTTAAATTCTTTATATGATCGTAGTCAGTAGTCTGTACTTTAAGGTGGCACACCCAAAAGTGCAGTATAACCCAGCATCTCTGTATTTTTAAATTCTTTATATGATCGTAGTCAGTAGTCTGCACTCTAAGGTGGCACACCCAAAAGTGCAGTATAACCCAGCATCTCTGTATTTTGAAATTCTTTATATGATCATAGTCGGTAGTCTGTACTTTAAGGTGGCACACCCAAAAGTGCAGTATAACCCAGCATTTCTGTATTTTTAAATTCTTTATATGATTGTAGTCAGTAGTCTGTACTTTAAGGTGGCACACCCAAAAGTGCAGTATAACCCAGCATTTCTGTATTTTTAAATTCTCTTATATGATCGTAGTCAGTAGTCTGTACTTTAAGGTGGCACACCCAAAAGTGCAGTATAACCCAGCATCTCTGTATTTTTAAATTCTTTATATGATTGTAGTCAGTAGTCTGTACTTTAAGGTGGCACGCCCAAAAGTGCAGTATAACCCAGCATTTCTGTATTTTTAAATTCTTTATATGATCGTAGTCAGTAGTCTGTACTTTAAGGTGGCACACCCAAAAGTGCAGTATAACCCAGCATTTCTGTATTTTTAAATTCTTTATATGATCGTAGTCAGTAGTCTGTACTTTAAGGTGGCACACCCAAAAGTGCAGTATAACCCAGCATTTCTGTATTTTTAAATTCTTTATATGATTGTAGTCAGTAGTCTGTACTTTAAGGTGGCACACCCAAAAGTGCAGTATAACCCAGCATTTCTGTATTTTTAAATTCTTTATATGATCGTAGTCAGTAGTCTGCACTTTAAGGTGGCACACCCAAAAGTGCAGTATAACCCAGCAATTCTGTATTTTTAAACTCTGTATATGATCATAGTCATTAGGCTGTACTTTAAGTGGCACACCCAGAGACGCCCGCTCGTCAACAAGAATAATTCCAGCGCATTTGAAGTTTGGATGGCCGAGGGGTTGGCGGCCTATTCAAGGAAATACGGTATATAGATTACTTGAGGCTGTGCGCGTTATTTTGTGTTGTTGCATAATTCATGTTATCTCGTATTGCCCAGTTTGTCAGGAAATCAGTCGTTGTCGTGTGTTTACGTCCTACAAAAACGTTGCATCGGAAATTTCATGATCCAGCTTCGCAAAGAAATGTACCAGCTTTTGTTTTGCCTTGATTTATTCATTGATTTTTTTTTTCACAGCATTTTGTGTTTTGAAGTTCTCTTCCCGTCGCGGTTTGCAGGGCACCTTCTAGCAGTAAATGAAACTGTTTTTCAAATATGTGTCTGAAATGACCATTTATTATTGTCGCTCTGCTGTAGATAGGTGAAGAGCTCAAAGAGCAGAACAGTTTGAGTCACAAGAATTTCTTCACGTTATATATCCCAGAAGCACTTAGGTATTACTCTGAATGCCAGGTTTTCAGCCTGGGTGAACCAGAAAGGATAGAAAACACTTCCCTATTTTAACCATGAATGAAAACCTAAGTATGTTTTATATCCCAGTAGCATTAAGGCATTACAATGAATGCCAGGACTTCTGCCTGGGTGAACCAGAAAGGATAGAAAACACTTCCCTATTTTAACCATGAATGAAAACCTAAGTATGTTATATATCCCAGTAGCATTAAGGCATTACAATGAATGCCAGGACTTCTGCCTGGGTGAACCAGAAAGGAAAGACAACATTTCCCTCTATTAACCGTGAATGGAAAACTAAGTTTGCTATATATCCCAGAAGCCCTCTGGCATTACGCTGAATGCTATATTAATCAAAGAAATATGACAAATAAATATATATCTCAGAAGTGGTCAGGCAACACTAAACAAAAGATTATTATTACAGGATTAAACTTCAAGAAAATAGATTTCTTTAAAAGAAAACAATGTTGACTGTGCCATACTACAATGGGTGCACACAATTTAAAAATTTAAATGTTATACATTGCATGCAGAGCACATAAATTGACATCACATGGTTCCTCTTCAAGGGGAAAGAGCAAGTCATCTCTTAACCCTGTCCATCTGAAACAGAGAGAAAAAAAATCAGTGAATTTAGTTTCCACCTTTGTAATCCAAACCTACCTCTGCTGGTAACTGTCTGTCAAACTGAGTATCCCAAGTGAGATTTAAAGACATGGGTTCCAAATAGAAAGTGAAGTACCATACTGCAAGCTTGACATTTTTATGCTTGTCAATACGGAAATGCAGAGTTGTACCTACCCCGCCCCCCCAATATTTGCTTTGCTCTTTGGGAAACACTCAGCAAAGGCTTCCCCACGAGGAACATCAGGACAGGCACATTCCTATCAACAAAGTGCACGTACGACTTAATAATGAATGAACTTGGCTAAAGCCATATAATATTCACTATTATTTGTAGATATATAATCACTGTTCACCACAGATAAAATATGTTCATGTTTGTGGACAGATTTCTGCCTTTCCATAAAGTCAAGAAAGCCAAGAAAGCTGTCTTGAATTGATTACAAATAAATTGCATCACAAATACCGGTAACCTGAAAATGTTTTGTGTTACTGTAGAATTCTGCTATGATGCATGTCATTTAGCAATTGCAGGTATAACCTACCTTAATAACTTTGCAGAATACACAGCACTGTGTCCAATCCGGCCTCGCTGGCAAAGTCCATTGATATATTTGTTAGCATCACCACCTTTTTGCTTGAGTAGCATAACATGGCTAGACATGTAACATAAAAACATTGCAAAACTAAAACAATATGAAGAGTCAAGATTGGCAGACAAATAACCTGGAAATTTAACGTAGGTACTAAAAGTTGGAATCACCTGAAATTTACTTAGGCAGTGGAAGTTAAAGCCACCATTCATCAGCTATATTCTGTCATTTGCAGTGAAATACCTTGCAAAAAATCCACATATATTTCACACTTGCAATAACAAAGTCAGTGAAATTCTAGGTCACGCTATAAATTCGTCTCTGATTAAAAAGAAACACAATGTTCAAAATTTCCTTAGGAAGTTTGAAAATCTTTAGGCCTTCCTGGGCTTTTTCATATATAATTTGCATAATCCCGTTGAAGAAACGTCACGTATTTCTTTCGATTTAAAACAGTTTCTTCTTTGCATTCGCGATCGCATGTTGTTATTGTCACGCAAGTGCTTTGTCAAGAAGTGAATTCGCATACTCCCGTGCACTCCCAGCCATTCGTAGAGCTAATTGAGTGTGTTTTCAACAAGAATAATGGAATGTTTCCTTGAAGACCTGTTTGTGGTGCCTATTCTGTACTGTAGGGCATTATATACGGTATCCGTAAGCCGGGCTCCCTGTGGATAAACTCGATTGTTAACACTTATTTTCTGATGTCACCCGTAACTTTTTAGGTGCTTTCATGTTGTTTTAAATTGTTTCGAGATATTTTCAGGTAATTTCAGATGGTTTCCTTGGGGGTTTCAGGTGGTTTCATCGGTGGTTTCAGGTGGTTTCAGGTGATTCCAACTTAAAGTACCTACGGGAAATTTAACTTTAATGCATCTTCCATCAACCACTATAAGCTGCAAAATCAAACTCAGGCACTTTGCTGGATCTTTAATGAAATTTAATGGTATTGAGTTCTGATACACCACAAAACCAACATTCACAACAAAACATAAGGCAGCAAATACACTTAGCCGGTTTATGACGTCACTCCATAGCAACCAGCCTTTTCGAATATTTGAACTTCTGTTTACCTGAATCTCGTGATGACTCTTCAAATGGATATTTTTCTGACTACCAATACGTTTAAAAGTTGTCTGTGCCAAAAACGGCATTGAATATTGAGCCCGCTTACGTCTTGCATCGTCTCCATTAGCGCCCTCCGAAGCATTGTTGATCTTGAATAATTTACATCTAAAACGGTTGTTAATCGTGGTCGCTTCACATTACTTTCCATTTCTTCTTTAGAATTAGCCTTAAGCATGATAAGTCCGCTTTCGTTGCCTACCTGTTTTGTATCCAGATTTGGAGAAAATGATTTTTATCTATCAAGTTTGTCTCAGTCACATTTGGTCCACCATTGATGCCAGGCAGAACTTAAGCCAGATTACCCGCTTTCTTCTGCTGTCGCTTTCGCTTTCTCCATTCTCTACTTTGTTTAGGTTTCTCCTTGGGAGTATTTTTTCGCGATTTTACCTCCTGTTTATTTGGTATTTCCAGCTTAGTGGAGGCCTCAAGGTCCGCCGACATTTTATTAATGTATTCCCGAGGAAGAAGAGCGAATTAGTTGAAACAGTACGTGCATCCGATCTCGTAATTTACAAAAACTTTATTGTTGTGGTGAAAAATGAGAGCCGTCTTATTGAAACTTGATGACAATATAAGCCGGCAAAGAAAACACTGCAAAAGCAATATATCTGTCACATCGATGTCAGCAGCAACAAGATTATGACGCCTTACAGGAAAGCTACCTGGAGCGCTCAAAAAGCCCCATACATTTTCTTAGACTTTTAGTCTAAGAAAATGTATGGGACTTTCCGGGATACTTGCAGTGCAGACGATTTGCGTCCCCTCATGATCCAACACAGCTAATGAGTAGCAACAGTAGGAGGAGGGGGATGGCTCATTTATTAATAAATGTTTGGTTTGTTAAAAAGAAAAAAAAAAAAACTAGATGATGACCCATGATCCTTCCAAAACAGTGTTACATTCTTGATTTCTTGAGCATGAAAATAGTGCCAAGATTTAAGCCAGCTTACCTTAATCCCAGTTTATGACTCCATTTGCAAAATGATTTTTGTTAACAGAAGTTAAAAAACATGATGCATTAATGTTGGTCGAGTCCATGTTGCTGAATGATCTTGAGAAGCACACTTTCTCTCCGACGGGCCAGGCGATGTGAATTTATGGAGACCTAAGATGCCCTCATCGTGTGCACCCGTAGAGGCCATTTCAACGTGGAGTGCTGACAAATCAGGTGCAGGAATTGAATAAATCCACGAATATAGCTCGCTCCTCTGTGGAGTGGATTTTTGGGGACATTATTAACTATTTCAAATTTTTAGATTTCAAGAAAGATTTGAAGTTTGGTCCGAGTTCTATTGGTAAAATGTAATTATTGTGGGCCTTACTCAGGAATATACCAAGTTGCCTTTATGATCATGGTAACACAACTTCTGATTATACTTTCAACTTTCAACAACCTGCCTGCTGAGCTAAGGTCGTTAGAATCGAGACTGAAATTTAAGAACAAATTGCGAGATTATTTTAGTTAAAAAAAAAAAAAAAAAAAAACTCGATCTAAACGTGGTTATAGGTATCCTTTTTCAGAGCATTTTATTTTATTGTATGCTTTTCTAGACCTTAAGATCAATGATTATATCTTGTTAAGTTTTATTTTATTTATTTATTTATTATTTTGACAGGACCCCAAGGACAACAGTGTTACACACTGATGGGTTTTCAATCCTGTATAAAAAATTCGTTATTATTATTATTATTATTATTATTATTACCCAATTGGTCCCTCCCTGTTTGCAAGATTACTTTGCTTTGTCTGCCGAAAAAAAGTCAGATTATTCTATTGTATTAGCTTTTCTGCAGGAAGCCATATTTGTTTGCACGGTAAGTCTCAAAAGCCTGCTGTAGATTTCCTTTTAATCGTTTCTCAAGTACTTTTAATTATGTTGAAAAAGACGATTTCATTTTTCTCTAAAGAAAGTACCGGCACGTTTTCAGAAACAAATAAAAAAAATTAATTTTATCACAAGAAAAGGAGACTTCATGGTTGATGTTACAACTTAATTAAGAAGTGTAATCCTGCTTGTGATAAGACCACGAGAAAACTACGACAGTAACAACACACTAAGATACTTACGGTGATGCCTTTTTGTTGACTGGTTTAGGAACAAACTGAAATGGCATGGTGCACAACAAAACAAATGCGACGGAAAACAGACGGAAACAAGGACACCGTATCTCTCGCTCGCTTGTCAAATCTCCTTAGCTTCACGATGAAAATGCTTGGGTATTTTTTAGAATCATTACTGAATTGGCGAAGCCGCACATTCGCAGTCTTTTTGTTTAATTTTTGTACCTATCTTGTAGTAAGAGAAGTACCCTCCCACACAAGGCCGGTGGTTTACTGACTTTCTTTCGATGCTGACTTTACTGACTTTCTTTTGATGCTGACTTTACTGACTTTCTTTTGAAGCTGTAAATTTGTTTACCGTCATTGTTAAAAAATGAAGAAATGATGACGAAGATGAAGAATACGTTAACTTTATTGTTCGATATCATTTTATCTATAATATTATTGCAGGAAATTCATAATTATAATGTATTTGAATTCGAGGGGAGTAAGGCATGTTCGCGTTTGATCAGGAATTTAAATATGCCGCTTGCTGGTTACAACTAATTCGTAGTTGTTCGGGCAGTGTCATGAAAGCGCTAAAGAATTTTTTTAGGGATATGTAAATAACTATTTTATTCTCTTAGGATCAATGTAGTGCGTGATATTTGTAATCTCTCACATAACTTGTATTCTTCATATTTGTATCTGTTGTGTAATGAACCTTTATTGTATATATCAAATAGTTTTCTCCATTCTTTTCTGGCACCATGCGTCAGGTCATTTGAATTTAGGTTTGTTTAGCTCACTCGAGTTTTTGTTTTTTTTTGAAAACAGTTTCAGTTTTTTTCGACTGGGTTAGATTATTTAAGGCATTGAGACTCTGTACCTCTGGAGATTATTGTAATTTTTGGCGAACGATCACTTTCGATCATAAAATTTCCAATCAATTATATTCACAAACTTTTCGATCTGTGATTTCTGTCAAGACCTTCCTTGTTGTAGCTGAGATGAGTCGGCTGAAATGGTCACTTACATTCCAGTTGCGAGGAATCTTAGGAATGTACCTCGAAATGACCGATGAACCCAAGTGGCCAAAACGAATCTTGTTATAGTTACTTTCAAAGCTTCAAAGTAAGAGTGATTTAGCGCCTTCCCGATCTCGACTTTAGTGTTCTTCTCGAAAAACGCTAAGACGAGAATCAGTTAACTTAGCTGCCAATCACTTGTACCCAGTCCCTTTAAGCCTATACATTATTGGACATCCACCTATCACAGCATTACTTCGTCAAACGCGGTTGAGATTCTACAACATTTGAAATGTGTATATCTTTCTCCGGGTCCGAATCGCGCTGCACCTCCCTATTGATTTATGGTAAAGAACTCGAACTCGTCAGGCAAGCTAACGTCCTTAGCATAATCATCAGTAATGACCGTCAAGTGGAACTGCCACGTGAATTATATTATATCATTAAAAAAGGATCATAACATATGTATTTCCAAGACAACTCAAACGCGCAAAAAATGCCGATATGGTGAGGTTCTACTCTTCATGCATACGTAGAGCCGTCGAATACGGTTCACCCGCATTTCATCACGCTTAACCATCGTGTCTTACCGACGAAATCGAGAAAAATTCAAAGGCAGGCCCTGTCTATTATTTATGGTCCTGGTCTATCATACAGCAGAAGATAAACTTCTCGTGCTAGCCGTCGTAAGCTTTTACGCGAGAAACTGTCTGTAAACCGTGACGTAAACAACCCAAACCACAAGTTATACAGCTTCCTTTCAGCTTTCAACATTGACACAAGATACCCATAAAGAGTTACCAGTGTCTTTATTGAGCCCCGCTATGGTACCGATCGTTTCAAAGAAATCCTTCATTATGGCTTCAATTAGAAATTTGTAATTTTCATTTGATCTTTCATAGCATTATCAATGTAATTCAGTCTAACGACTGCGATATTGATTTGTTAATAAACTATTATTAATATTATTATTCGACACAATAACAATTTCACAATAAGTAAGCCTTTAACGATTGTGTTAGCATAAGTTTTGGTATAATTTAGCAAACTGAGCATACTCATTTAAGTTTAGCTTTAACTCCATCACCTTTTTCTTGTATATGGAAATAAAAAGAACCTTTAGATGTCCTCGTGTGGTTTGCAAGCTACAGGAGTATTTTTTTTGTTTTTTTCTTTTTTCTCAGACAATTTAGTTTGATCAGCTGAGTTGAGAATGTAAATTGGTAACCGTAAAGAATTAAAAAGCTGACGTTTCGAGCATTAGTCCTTCGTGAGAGCTAACACAAAGGGCTCTGACGATTGGCTAACGCCCGAAACGTCAGCTTGGTCACTCTTAACGGCATCCAAGTAACATCAACTCATCTTGTTATACTTACCCCACCGACGCAGCGCCACAGCTAGTTTCTTTAGAATCTTACACCCTTTATTCCTTAGTCTTATTTTAGCCTGCAAACAACCAGGGCTGGCGTTTTAATGTGCGCTGAAATGCAATAAACAGCGAAACTACGAGACGAAGAAGTAGTTTTCCTTTCCAGACTTGTCACGGCATCGCCGCCTATTATTTTCACGGCTCTACCGCTTGGTAATTCAAAGCGAACAAGAAACCGTCAGCGACTCAGGTTCAGTTTATTTTATCTGTATCAAGTTAAATTTTCCGCTGGAATATTTCCTATTCACTTAAGAGTGAAACAGAGAAACTGCTTTTTATTTCTAATCTAAGAACCGTCTTTTTTCACGTTAAATGCTGATTGGTTTAAAAGCTCAGCTAGCTTAAGATCATAAGTTCATATAGTTTACCACAAGAGAGAATAACCTTGAATCATTTTCATCGATCTGTAACGAATGATTACCTTAACTGTAAAACGATCACGGTCTCTTACCTTTTACAACCTATCGAAATAGGCTCTTCCATTTGCGATAAGGACATTATATGTGAAAAGTTTCAATTTGTTATTTGATGTAAACTGAACGATCATCTTCACTACAAAAAGAAAACAAATTAGAAAGAAATTAAGTACTTTCAACATTCCTATGGGTAAGTAATTATTTTCCCTTTGGTTCTGAAGGAGAATCATAAATTCTACATAGTGTGATAATCAACTAAGCAGCTAAACAAAATCAGTTGCATACTCTCTCATGCCTATGATGTATGGACAGTGCTTGCAAGTCGCAAACAAAATGACCCCCACCCCCCCCCCTCCCAAGATCTCTGGTAGCACTATTGTTATTCCCCGACGAGAAACGAGCTTTCTATCCCGACAATCTGAAAATGAAGCCATGAGCTGACAGGAAATAATCCCCTATGTGGACTACAGTGGTGTGTGTTGCCCAAAAAGACGCGGTGTCTAAGAAATTTGGTCTAAAAACGGGTTCAAATTGGACCATTATGGTATTAAGTTGGCTTTGGTTTTCAGGGAAGCCGCGAGAACTCAGATATTCCCATTATCAATCTTTAAACCCTTAAATCACACCTAGTAATCTTACATATGATGCGCGATCCTCGCAGTAGATAGCGCTATTTAAGCAATAGCGAAAATCAGACCTGAAAAAAATCAGGCCTGTACGGGATTCGAACCACTAACCTCTGCTATACTAGTGCAGCGCTCTACCTATTGAGCTAACAAGCCAACTGGGAGCAGACCGTTAAGTTGATTCGTAATAAACCCTTGAAAGTGATAAATGAGATACATGTGAAGGTGTAGTCTGATCGTCCGGGTGAGTGTAGTCCTGAAAATGACTTCCGCACAGGTTGTCGAAACGTCAGTCACTGCCACCGACAACAGTCCTTCTCAGGACTACACTCACCCGGACGATCAGACTACACCTTCACATGTTACCCCCGGGTTCAAACCATTTACTGCAAATGAGATACAATGAAATATATGAAGTTCATATATTTTGTACTGCGGTATTAGATACATATGATGCACGATCCTCGCAGTAGATAGCGCTATTTAAGCAATAGCGAAAATCAGACCTGAAAAAAATCAGGCCTGTACGGGATTCGAACCACTGACCTCTGCTATACTAGTGCAGCGCTCTACCAATTGAGCTAACAAGCCAACTGGGAGCAGGCCGTTAAGTTGATTCGTAATAAACCCGTGAAAGTGATAAATGAGATACAATGAAATATATGAAGTTCATATATTTTGTACTGCGGTATTAGATACATATGATGCACGATCCTCGCAGTAGATAGCGCTATTTAAGCAATAGCGAAACTCAGACCTGAAAAAAATCAGGCCTGTACGGGATTCGAACCACTGACCTCTGCGATACTAGTGCAGCGCTCCACCAATTGAGCTAACAAGCCTACTGGGAGCAGACCGTTAAGTTGATTCGTAATAAGCCCATGAAAGTGATAAATGAGATACAATGAAATATATATGAAGTTCATATATTTTGTACTGCGGTATTAGATACATATAATGCACGATCCTCGCAGTAGATAGCGCTATTTAAGCAATAGCGAAAATCAGTACAGGCCTGATTTTTTTCAGGGCTGATTTTCGCTATGTGGGGTTGATTAGACAACATTTTGCCCTAAACCAAGCATGTTTACAATCGCATAGAGGTTTACGTTTTCACCGTCACTTTTTGTATTTTATCAGACTCGTTACCAGGATACTCGGTATAAAACTAGTTGTCCTTCCTCACAGCTCAGTTAATGTTGAAGAGCTTCCATCGTCGAATTAATATATATGACGAAAGTATAAACAATCTCTATAGTTTTATCGTAATGAGGTGCCTTACCCGAGAACATTTCGAATTTATTTTTTTCCAAGGCAAATATTTGATCAGACAGAGGCCCGCGTGCACTAATCTGAAGTCGCTCACGGTAGAGAAGGGACACGAAGAGACATGAGCAGATGCATACACAACACTTAAACTGCTGCATCGCCAACCTCACTGGTCTGTCGGCTCAACTTTAGTCTCTCTTCGCAGCCGCTGTGGGGAGGAAGCGTTGCGTGACGAGCCCAAACAGCGGCTGCGAAGGAGACTAGCTCAAGTTCCGTGTTAATCTTCTTTGATCTTGCATTCGATGGCGTTCGATAGTTCAATGGCGTCTCGAAACGCGTCCACCACTGTAAGTAGCGAAAAGGAGCAGAAAGAACAGGGGCTTATTGATGTCATGTTTCTTTGCGACGAGTGGAAATCTTCCAAGGGTGGATTATCAACTTTCAACCGCGAATTTGCTATTAATTTGGCAGAAGCGACGACTGATAGCATGAAAATCCATTGTTACGTTTCGAAAAGCGATGAGCAGGACAGGGAAGATGCTAAACAACATAATGTGAATTTAGTCACAGCTCAGAGTGTCCCTGGATCG
The DNA here is from genome assembly GCF_964205215.1 of Stylophora pistillata. Classification (NCBI taxonomy): domain Eukaryota; kingdom Metazoa; phylum Cnidaria; class Anthozoa; order Scleractinia; family Pocilloporidae; genus Stylophora; species Stylophora pistillata. Next base: position 15,010,300 of record NC_142520.1, read on the forward strand.
CGCGATCCCTTAGATTGGTTAAACGTCCCCCCTCCAGAGCTTCAGCATCCCCATATTGTGATAGGACACGGTAGGAAATTTGGATTTCCTGCGTGCCTCATGGCACGAACTATCAGATGTAAATGGATTCAGTTTGTGCACGTCTTCTGCGAGGATCTTGGGAAATATAAAGAATCTGCCACGGCTGCTACAGATGCGATCGAAGAGAACGAGAAGAAGCATAAGATGGAAATTGAGTTGTGTAAAGCAGCAGATGCAGTGGTCGCTGTTGGCTCTCGTCTACAACAGAAGTACAGCAGAAGTCTCCTGAATGTTAAAGTGGAGATTATTACTCCTGGGATCTTTGGAAAGTTTTCCAATGAATCAAAATTAGCTGTGGACAGATCAGTAGTAAAAACCTTTAACGTTTTTATGTTTGGCCGAGCTGCCTTTGAGGATCTTTCCCTCAAAGGCTATGACCTTATTGCAAATGCCGTAGGCTCACTAGGTAAGAACTTTGAGTTGACCTTTGCTGGCTCATCTCCTGGTGAACATCGAAAAGTTGACCGATGGTTTCCCAAAAACACTTGCATCAAACGCAACCAACTAACCGTCCGTGGGTATTGCTATAATCCAGAGGAACTCAAGATGATGTTTTATCAGTCAGACTTGGTCGCTCTACCTTCTCGTACAGAAGGCTTTGGATTAGTTGCACTAGAGGCTATATCTGGGTGCATTCCTGTGCTGGTTTCTAGTGAATCTGGTGTAGCTGAGGCATTGAAAAAAAGTAGAAGGCGGGTGTTCTTTTATCATGGAATCAGATGGAGATGCAGAGGAATGGGCACAAAGGATCAGAGAGATGTCTGAACTCAGTGCAGAAGAGAGACATGCCAATGCCGCAAAGCTCAGAGAGAACTACAGGAAGCTTTACCCTTGGAGTAGGGAATGTGCAAAATTGAAAAGAATGCTGGAAAATGTTTTGAGAACTGCAAAGGGTGAGTTAAATGCATAAGGTATACAAAACTGTATCATTCTACTTTTATTACATCTAAATTCTAGTTGTCCCCTCTTACTGTAAGTAGGTGCATTTGCTGAGATTTTGGGCTATGAAGCCAAATTTTAAGCTGATTTGAGCGACACATTAAGAAATATTGAATACTGGTAGATGAACATGTTCATATCATTAAGGACAAATAAATCCTGCATTGTTATATATACCAGATTTAAAGTTGGCCTTTGTCTTTTAACTGCAAGTATGCTGAAGACTTTTTCATCTTTCCTAAGGCCACTCCCATTTTTTAAATGGAAACATAAATCCTTTCTAAAGCTATAACTTATGGATTTTTTTTTTGTTTTGTTTTTGTTTTTTTGTTTTGTTTTTGTTTTGTTTTGTTTTGTTTGTTGTAGTTTTTAGGAGAGTTTTATTCACAGGGTTAACCTCTTGACTCTCCCTTTCAAATTTATGTAGTTATATATGAGTTTGAATAAACATGTATGTTCTGTTATGTCACATAAAAATTAATGTTCTGTTTCCAATCACCTAGTATGTATCTTCTCGTTAAAGTTAAGGTTGGTTGGCCAAGCCAAAAAAGAGAAAAAGAAAAAAAAAAAAGTAAAGGAAGTTGACAAATTGGGCCTTAACCCAGAAAGGTTCATTTCCTTTTTTTGTTTTTTAGCATTATTGTCCTAACTCCTATGGGCTGGGAGATTTTGAGTTAAATTTGTGTTTTATTCCATTGTAGATCCAAATTTGAATAGAGTTTGCACAGGAGAAGACATTAGTCAAGGACTTTTAATCGCAGAGATTGGGTACTTAGCATACTTGATCTCTTTTAAGGTAGATAAACATAATTGAGGTCTTAAAAGTGAGGATTGTATTATTTCATTTATTGTCGCGCAATTCAGCAAAACCATGTCGACTGGTCTCATTACAGCAGTCTGTGAATCATTCTAGTGGTAGAAATGTTTTTTTTTCAAAAGTGGCACTTTGAAAAAATTACTATAATTGCTTCAGTCTTCAAATTAATATATGATAATTCATGATTAGTTTGTTGTTATATTCATTTTCTTTATATCCAGAGAAAGTTGTGTGCGGGTCGAATGAAACAGAAGGAACACACAAGAAGAAGTATTTGACAGTTTTGACAGCATCAGGTAAATTTTATACAAATCCTCAAACAATAAATAATGTCTGCTGAGAAGGATACAGGTCTAAGACAATTCATGATAGGAAAGTGTTCACAAAAGTCTTTGCTACAAAAATATCAATTCTGATAATTAAAGAAAAAGTTATGGTTAAAAAGTACATGCACAGTGCATGTGCTACAATTAAAGTTTTGTCCATATAGTTGTATATAACTGTTACATAATGAGATGCAGCAGAATAATCAAGAGACTCTGCACCTGGTGAGTGAATTTACATGTAAAATGTGTGTCATGTCTTAATTTAGATCAGTGCTAAAAAATAAGGTTATTGGAGATAACCAAAACATGTTCATTGGGGAAGTAATGAAGTCAGCTTCTCAGAAACAATTTTTGCTTTTTCTTTTGTGTGTGTTTGGGGGCGGCCGGCTGTTTTTGTCCATCGTCCACAGACAATGTTCCACACAAAGGCTAAGTGATGAATTGTAATTTTGCTAGAATTAATGTCACAGAGTACATTATGGCATGATAACATTTTGCAAATATGTTGCCAATTGTGGTTAAGACAACATCCAAAAAGAAGAGTTTGGCAGTTGAAAATGAGCTTTGTGTGCATTCACGGTTTTGCAGGCTATGCTGTCAACTTAGAGAGGTGACTGATTCATTTTGCTCTTACATGTCTGTAGGTAAAGCTTCACACAGCTCTGTAGACTGTGGAGAAACAGAGAGGAACAAACAAGGACAGTCTGTGTCAGGTGAGTAATTTAACTTTACATTGCATGTTACAGTTATCACTGGACTCAGTAAAAAAAATTTATCAGTAATTCAAGTATGGCAGTTCTTAAGAATTTAAAAAATCCAGTATATTAATTTTTTATTATTCTGTACAACAATAGGATTATCAACATCTTCCAGGCTAACATTAAAATTACTTCATTTCCTCAAATTAGCCTCCAGGCTCTACATATATCTTAGAACCCTTCCCCTAATCAGTGCCCATCCCCCCTTCCCAAGCCAGTAAACTAAACAAACTCTGCCTTGAATAATCATCATTTCTCCTCCCTCACTTTCCTAAGAACATGTAAACGAAAAAACCTGTTTCTTTTACAACTTTATTTGTAACTTTTTGAACTTCACTTACTCAGCTAAATCAGTCTAGGTTAATATTTTCTAGATAAACAACCTCCTCAATTAAGCAACCTGATCCTTCCAATAAGTAAAGGCTGATAGTTTCGAAAGAAACTGTTTGGGGCTGTGGCGATGGGAGTAACGAAATAATTTGGATATATCAACAAAGTTGAAGTGGTAAATTGGCCACTGTAACGATTACAAAAGCTGATGTTTCGAGCGCTAGCCCCTCGTCGGAGTGAATAAGTGCCCCTCTTCTAACTAAAATTCTAAAAAAATTCCTGGGTTGTTACTTTAGGAAATAGAGAAGACCTTTGTGTAATTGCAGATTGAGATGAAGCTATTTTGTATAAGACTAAGTAGAATTTCTGTTACTGTTTTTGCTTTACTTTCAACTTATAACAAAGAAATGTATGGAAATACCTGAGTGTAGAAATTTACTACCCCACAACACTTATTGATCGTAACTGTTACAATTTCCTCAAATGTGATTGGTGCATTAGCTGCTTTATTTTTCACTAATTATTCTGAAGAGTTGTAATCAAATAGTTCAAGCAGCCAAACATAGTAAGTCCACTCAGCTAAATCCACCAATCTCAGAAATGATCAGAGTAACCACAGCAACAACCACTAATATCCTAAAAAAACTGGGGAACTTACCAAATGGAGGAATTTTTCACCTAAGACAAGTCATTGTCTCAACCTAAGATATTTTCCCTAACTGTATTTTTTTTGTTTTGGAAGTTGTAATTAATGGTTATGATTAAATGGTAACAGGACTTTGTGTCATCCAATTCAGTCTGTAGTCATGCTCTTGATTGACAGATCAGACTCTCACTTCAGTGGTCTTCCTATTTTGTTAATAGCTCATAAAAATTAGAGATAGAATTTGACTCCACTCAGTCTGATTACCAATATTAACCAAAGCAGAATTTGAGTGACCTTCTAGTAAGAATAGATTGAGTGTGTTTAAACCTTGAAGCACTGAAGAAGGACTTGAGTTTGTTCTCAAACATAGAACATTATTCATAAACAAAGCATATAATTGTTTTTTTTTATGTATGCTTATGGATCGTTCAACACTTAAACAGTCATACATATCAGAATGTTTGTTCATATCTCCCTTTTTTTCCATAACACTTGTCACTCTACTGACTTTTTCAGTGAGGCTGAATTTAGGAAGCATAGCATTCTGTCACTTATACCTAGCACTAATATAGTTAACATGTTTAACGTTTGAGTCTTGCATGTGGTTGCATAATTTAATCCCTTTATTCGTATTTTGTTTTGATCAGATTCAGGTACTGCTACTACTGATTCAACAGAAAAAACACAGAGAAATAAGAAAGAAGTTTTCACAGCAACAGGTACAGCTGTAGAAGGTATACTATGGGCCTCAGTAATTTAGTTGCATTTATATTCCAATACTACTTTGCTTTCAACCCTTAAAGTTTATCAACGTGTAATTTCTCCCATCGTCTTAATCAATAGAGCCTTAGAATAAGGCTCTATTGATTAGCTATTTTATTTTCCTCGCTCACAAAAGTGAGCGAGGACAACAAGGAACTGTTTAGTGTTAACTTATAAAACTCCTTCAAGAAGTCTACGACAGTTAGACGAAACGCGTGTGAGGATAAAAAAGTTTTATAACAACTGCTCGCATAGTACTGCTCACTAGTTCAAACTTTTTTCCAAAACTTGCTCTCCCACCTCGACCTCCTTCTTTGATAATGTGACCTGTCTTAATTTCTTTTCACGTTATCTGATTTTAGGATTTCACTGTTGACTCCAAAGACGCAACAGGCAGAACGTCCCTAATGAATGCCTCTCTAAATGGCAACGTCCCAGCGGTGAAGGCTTTGATTAAGAGAGGAGCAGATCCGTCCCTCATGGACAACAGAAGATGGAATACGTTACATTTTGCCGCACTGGGTGGAGATACTGATGTCATTGATCTTATCCATACTCACTTGCCGGACGTTGAGTCCAAAACAGCCGAGGGTTACACGCCACTAATGGTGGCGGCTTTGCATGGCAAATTACACGCAGTGAAATGTTTTCTTGAGAAGGGGGCAAATGTAACCTGTGTTGATAACGATAGATGGAATATGTTACATTTTGCCGCACATGGTGGAGACACTGACTTCATTAATCTTATCCTTACTCAGTTGCCGGACATCGAGTCCAAAACAACCGCGGGTTACACGCCACTAATGGTGGCGGCTTCCAAGGGTAAATTACACGCAGTGAAATGGTTTCTTGAGAGGTAGGCAAATGTAACCTGTGTTGATAACAATAGATGGAATATGTTACATTTTGCCGCACGGGGGTAGTGTCCCTGATGTCATTGATCTTATCGTTACTCACGTGCCGGACATTGAGTCAAAAAATAACTATGGTTCTACTCCTCTAATCATTGCTGTTCGTTTTTGCAAGCTGCAAGGATCTCCTTGAGAGGGGAGCGAACGATTAAGTATTTCTGAAGGCATCTATTTATAAGAGAGAATGGGGGGAAAACATAAATGCTTTTATCAGTCCATGACAGTGAGAAAGCATCTATATAGGTTGCTTCAGGGTCTCGTCGCCAGGCCACATATTTATCTAATTGCCTATTCAATCTAGATGCAAATAAATCAAGTTCTAATGGACCCCAAAGATTATTTATTTTAGAAAATATTGCAGTGTTCAATTGCCACTCTGTCCTGTCATTAAACAGACGGGATTCACGGTCAGCAACAGTGTTGTCTTTCCCTGGTAAATGAGCTGTTGTAATCCAATTATCATGCTCTAGTGCCCACATCCAAATTTGTCTGGCGATATTACTGCATGGTCTGGAATTACTCCCCCCCAATGTTGTTAATATAACACGCTGCTTCTGTTGTCACTTTCTACACGGATGTAAGCCTTTTTTACATCATTGCGCAATGAATTCAATGCAAACAAAATTGCTAAAAGCTCTAGCTCATGAACATGAAGGATCGTTTCATCTGGCAGCCAGCGCCCCCCTGTGCGCTTATTGGTTAGATTTGCCCCCCTCCCCCCCAACCTTCCTATGATGCATCAAACCTTATTGTAATGTCTGGGTCAGTTTGCAATATTTTCTTTTTTGCATGGGTGATATTGTCACACCACCATTGTAAGTCTGACGTACATGTCTCACTTATAGTACACAGTGCATCAAAGTTCCTATTATTTGCTTTAAGTATGTCTATTTTCTCATTTTCCAGATTTCGGTAAAACAACATGCCCATTTGGACTCTAGGTAAAATGGAGACTAGGAGTCCTATAATGTATGCAAGGTCTCTAATCTTAAGTATTGATTTGTGCAAGAATTTAGTGCACTGTGATTGAATATTCAGGGCTTTCTCTGGCGTAATCTTTGACTTAAACCACAAGGATAAAATCTAAAAAACACATACATTTTTACTTGTAAATATATCATACTAGCCTCTTTTAAAGGCCTTTTAATGGCCTTCAGCGGATCGCATTGCATTTTTTGACAAAATTGCGCAAACTCTTTTAAACCTGAACACGCCACTTATGGCATAGTCTCCATCGCAGCCGTTTGTTTTGGATATCACGCACCGCTCCCCCAAAAGAACGGCTGCTGACAACCGAACTACATTCCTTTCTCCGAATTGGCCAATCACAGCTCGGGTTCCATTTTTAGGAACCTTTTCGCGCCAGACTCACCTTTTAAGACTCGTCCAATCAGATATCGTTTTCTATCGCGATCCTCATGTGGAAAACACAAGACAAATGGCGGTGCTTGAAGGAGCTTTTCGCAAAGCGTCGTCAGAGTTCAAAATTTTCGAGCTTAATGCTCACCAGAAGCTTGCAATTAGAAAAGTTTTAGTCGAGAAAAAAAATGTTTTTGTGAAGCTGCCTACAGGATCCGGGAAATCGTTAATATATCAAGCACTCCCGCTCGTGTTTGACCATGTTACCGATGAAAGTGGTCATATTATTGTTATTGTTGTTGCGTTGTACGAACGTGCGGAAACACTCGATAATTCGGGCCGACTTTCTGTACCGGTGATAAGAAGCCACGAACATAACTAATCGGGTTCGCTCCAGCTTGCGGCGGACTGGCAAATAAAGAAGTACAAGTAGTGTAGGAGACGTTGGCCGACCTAAATTGCAGTGTTCTCGAAGCCTTCGCCCGGTTTGCTGACGGCAAGCACGCGCTTTTTTTCCTCCTGATCTCCATCTGTAGGTCGAAGCAAGCGTTTAGCCCTTGGCCTCGATTGAAAGGCGTCTTGTATTTCGTTTTGATTATTGATGTAATTTACTGTTTGTTATATATTCTGACTTTTATAATCTGTAGTAACCTCTTGAAGTAGTGCTTAAAAAGAGTTTCAGTTCAGTTTTTAGCTTCTTTTACTTTCTCAATTGCTCGCTGAAACTTTAACAACCGCCCAAACAATCTAGCGTTCGTGTCGTTGGCGTAGCAGTTGACGTCTATGTTAAGCGTAGATTCTATAATTTCAACGAAATTGTGAGAATTTTTCCCAAAAATATATACTCTATCTTTACCAGAGCACAACGACGAACATGTGAAACATTTTGAGCTCTCACTGACAAATTTCTTCAGTGTTTCTCCCGACATGATAACTAGATCATCTGCCACATCCACATTTTCGCGTGAAACCTTACGTCATTCAGATTTTCTGGTATGTGATTGGTCTGTTCAGTAGACCGTGAACAAACCGCAAGGACAATGAGAAAGGAATGTAGTTCGGTTTTCAGCAGCCGTTCTTTTGGGGGAGCGTTACGTGACATCCAAAAAAATGGATGCGAGGGAGACTACTTATGGCAGGCCACGATAGAGAATTGAGGAATCAAAATACAAGGATTTAGCTTAAGATGATGAACATTATGATTTGTAAGTAGGTCTGATAGACCTCTTCATAGGCCGCTAAAATTGACCTTTAATTTATAATTACTTCTGCGAAAAAGACGCGAAGTACTTTATTTCAACGGGTCACTATTCAGACTTAAACGTAGTAACATAACAAGTAATTGATATTTTCCAAGAGATAAGTGGACCATCTGCTAGCACGCAGAATTTTAAAGCGGGATTGCATCGCGTTGTAGCGTACAAAGTTGCCAAAGATGCATAATTTTTCATTGCTGTACGGGGGGAGGGCGGGGGGGGAGGGGGGTAGGCAACGGCCATCTTAGCGTATTTTGAGCTTTTCGATTTTTCGGAAAAAAAAACGCGATACAACTTTTTGATATAATTTTCGAAAAAGGTTCGATAAAAGAGTCCTTTAAATAAAATTAAAATAAATTACGAAAATTTGCAACTGTCGGCGGCTTCTCGATATTTACAGTCAGTGGCTCTTGATTACAGAGATTAAGCATCGCGTATTTTTTTCCCCGCGAACGGCAGAGAGGGTCACATGACCTGACATTTCCCGCGTTTGCCGTTTTCCGGCCGCCGTTTCTTCTCGAGGACATTTTTCCCGTTTGAAGGGAACGCAAAAACGTGAGTATTTGCAGCCCATTTTTACCAACTATTTCTACATTTTTATCGCTTGCTCTTATAGCTAAGCTTTGAATTACTGAAGCCTGCTTCCTTTGATAGGACGTGTACTCTTGCCTTGGTATGATCCTAATAAAATTTTGTAGACCTACCGGTGTTCTTTTTTGCATTAAGTTGTACTGCCAAGTACATATAACTCTTAGGTAAATATATTCTGGTTCGAGAGGAAAGCCTTATCCGTTTTCCTCTTTCGTTTCCTTTTGGCTGAGTCCCGAAACTATCACGGAGGGGGATCTAACAGCGATGAAATGCAAAGAACCAAAGTAGTTTAATAAATCAACACATCTGATATTAATATTCTGTTCTTATTCCTGAGTCATTTACAAGGGTTATGGTTATAAGTCACATATCATCAATAACAAAAGTCTTGGTTTAAGAAACGTAACACCATTTACGAGCTTGGAAAAAATAGCTATGTAAGCAGTTGCTTTTAAAGTATCGTCAACATGCACTATAAGATCTGGAGTCATAAAGATTTTCTCCCTATTCGGCACATTGTAAACTTCTCTTGTATCCAAACGCAGTTGAATCTATTCACTATGTTCCCATTATTATCCAACTGCACACTGTAGAGCGGAAATGAAACGCAAATCGAGTTCAAATATCACGCGATGTTTGTAATCCAGAGAACCGTAAAAAATATCCGCAAAATTCGCACGCACTGAAATAACAATTTGGCGTTTTTAATTATAAATGTCGCACAACTCGTAAAATTACTCAGCAATACTACACCGCAAAATGTTTAATAAGATATAGGTATTAAAGACAAATCGTTTTATTATTATACTACTACGCTGTTTTACCCATATTAAGGCAAAGGAACGAACAAAATACGCGTCTGTATAACGTTGTAGGAAAGGGCTGGAATAAGGAAGAAAACAGGACAACAATGAGTCATAAAAACTTTGATTTCTTTTAGGTTTTTTTTTTTAGCTAGTGAGAAATTTAAAGTGCATCAGAATATTTTGTTGGTCATAAAGAACTCCTCAATGGGCAGTGCATTTCAGTTGATTTGGTCTATTGCTCCCGTGGCATTTATTTTCCAAAATATTGGAAAGTGAAATATTACAAGAATAATGAATCCCTTATTTTGTTAGTTAAATATTACGAGCGGACATTTTGCTCATTGTTCGTTTTTCGCCTCGAAGTAACTAAGCATTTTACAAAATATCCGTGCGTATGTTTGGTTATTGCATCAAATAAGATGGATTTTATTTAAGCGAAATAAACCTGACCGGAGCCATCTGCTTAAGTAAGGCGTCACGTATTTCGACGAACCATTTCTTCACGTTGTCGGGAGACTCCTTTGGCCATTGAAACCATCGAGAGGTTGATTGAATGGAACATCACAAAGTGGCCGTTAGGGGCAGGTGGTGGTGTTAATCGTATGCTTGACCAAGATATAGAAGACTTCTGGTTTCCAAATTTAAAATAGGGAAGGCTAAGTGATAATAAGATTAATGAATGAAGAGGATAAGTTTCTAAGGAAACTGTGCTGCTGGGTGGGAGTAATAAGGTAATTTTCATTTTATCAACTGAGTTATTAATGTCGATTGGCCACCGTAAAGAGTTTCAAAGCTGACGTTTCGAGCGGTCAGTCTCCATGTAATTTGAAATGTTTAGCCACCGACACGTTTTTTTTTTTAAATCAGAGAAGTATGAAGAGAGAGGGGAAAGATTACCGTGAAAGTGGAAGATAGGCAAGAAAAAATGTGTGTGTGTGGGGGGGAGGGACGGGGGGACGGGGGGGGGACCGGTTGACTGGGGAAGATTTAGCACCCAAGGAACATAACTTTTAATTCTTTATTTAGCACTTCTTCTAAGTATGCCAATATAATATAAAATAGTTTACGACTAAGTATCATATCGCACGTGATGAAACACAATAAACGTCCTCTTTAGGTTACATCCAACCTTTAGAGGCCGAAAAAACCGCTTTTTCTTTTATTGGACTAAATTGAAGTTAGACATTTTACCTAACCTTTACAAAATGAAAAATTTAAAAAGCCGCGGGTTTTTCCTTTGCCAACTTTGTCCATTACTCGACGTTCGATGGAGTGAGATAAAAAAACGTGTGTGCTATGCGAGACTTTTCCCGGGAAAATCTTGATTATTGTCATTGACGCTAGGTCCCGTCTTCCTATTGGTTCGCGGTTTCAGGAGGCGAGATAATCCCTTGGTGTGGCGCTAGTTAGAGGCCGACCATTTAACTTTTGAGGGAGAGGGAGTGGGTGATTTCTGGTCATCAAGAATTTTTTTTCTAGCAATCTGCTGGGCAGGATATTTTTTTTTTCGTTCTAATGCTCTTTTTTTTCTGTTACATTTGGGCTGCATGCAATTTTTTTCTTCCAACAAGCGCTTGCAGGAATTTGTTTTTCAAAATCACCTACCCCCCTTCAAGAGTTAAATTGTCGGCCCTTTAGTTACAACCCTTAAGGAGCTAAAATCTCGCATCTGATTCAGAGAGGAATGCAGCACTTTTGAGCGAATTTATAGGCTATGCAGATTTGACAGATTTTCCTAAAATTTCGCCAATTCATTTCAGGGATAACGAAAAACGAAAGTGTGTCTGGAAATGTTGATATTGGAAATATTTTTTAACGAGGCGTCCATTTATGCAACACGTCTCGCATATTTTACGCTTCTCTAACTTTAGATGCGGATATCTAGACAACCAATCAGATCTCTGAAAAGCCTGACACACTTTTGTTTATTTGGTGGATTCATAACAAACTTGAGAAAGACAACGTATTATCATAAACTGCTTAGGACAGGTGCACAATGTTGTGAATCGGCTTTGGTCGAGGGTGGTCGCTAGCGCGCTTTAATTTAGTGAATAGAAGAATATGACAAAAATAACTCTATTTATGTAGTTCTATTCTCTGAATTAAGGCGCGAAACGGTGGGAGGCGTATATGTAAATACTGAGCGTGTCATATGAAAGGTTATCCGCTTCTAAAAGAGTAAAAAAAGTATGTGAAACATCTTGATTTGCGATTACTGATCTGCAAATGATTTATCTGTGTATTGATTGATCAATCTCACCAATTTGTCTGCATGTTTCTCCATTTCCATAATAGTTTAGCTTACAGGTGCATATGCAGAATCCCAAAGTATTTGCACAATGAGCGTTGACGTCACAACAGTGTGAGTCCTGGGCGCCTTCATTAATCTCAAGAAATAAAGAAAGAGAAAAACGTCAGTTTTCTTTTTAAACTCTTACAAAAGCTGAACGTGAAAATATTTAAATAATAAAAAAAATTAATATAAACTCTTACAAAAGCTCAATGTGAAAAAGGAAAAAAAGGAAAACTTTAATATAACATTAAAACCTATATCAAGTAGCACCAGCGGGAAATATACGCCAGAAATCATGGTCACAAGTATAGAACCACGAGACAGGATCTGGAGGAAAAGAGCAGGAAAAGCAGCATAGAAACAGTTTAAACTCCTACTTTATTCAGTCACGTTGGGCGTGGAATTGTATGTGCTATTGGATCCATTTCTCCATGCAAATTCACAAATACACAAACTGATGAAGGTTTCTTCAGTGGATATGAAGCTGACTCGATTTTAAAACTGTTTTTATCTGATGCCAAGGTATAATAGATGTCAGGATAGGTTTCCAAACACGAATTGACTTTGTCGCAATTACTTATCACATCTCCTCCTGTGCCTTTAACGACGATGCCGATCAAAAGGACATGGATGAGGAGAGGACTACAGGAGGCTGGTCTTGTCCCATGTACCATATTCATTTTGCCTTTGAAAGTAGGAGGGCGGATAAGAACTCCAAGGACAAAAAGAGGGAGGATTATCATCTTTTAGAAAATGCAATGGATACTGCACGAAAACATCACCCAAAAACCGAAAAATCAAGTGTCATATGCATGAGACTCAGAACAAAATGTACTATTTACAAAACATGTGCATACTTGCAGATAATGAGACCACTGGTTCCTTGTCTGTTGAAGCTGCCCCTTGAATTTCTGGGAGATGAACCAAACTTGAGTGCAACTTCTCCAAATGGCTGATGAGGGTGTCACAAAGTGATTTCTCCTTTTCATAGAGCTGGCGTATGGCTCTGATGCTGACCCTGCAGTGCAAACAAAAATGCTTTGCAATTTGTATAGGTAATCACATGATTTCGAGTGCAATTTGGAATAAATAAGCACGAGTAAATTTTTTCAGACAAACAAAATTGCATGAGCCCGTAGGGCGAGTGCAATTTGTGGTCTTTGAAAAAATTTACAAGTAATTATTTCTTCCAAATTGCACAAGAAAATCATGTGATTATGTAGTAATAATATACATGAAAAAATACGAGGTAGCTTCTCATAACTACGCAGAAGAAAAGCGCACGCATCACGTGCAAAAATAATTTAATCAAACTCTGCAAGTGACATTGACCTTGACATTTACATTGACCAATCATTCTGACCAATCAGAGTGTCTGGTTTGTTTGTTTCTTTGCACTGAATTAACTATCTTCTGCACTGAATTAACTGAAAACTGCATTCATCTCAACCAAGCAGAACTGAGAAATTTTTTCATATATATTATTAGACCATTAAATAACACAGAGATTTCTATGCAGGGTCACACGCGGGGATGGGAACAGATTCCAAGGGTCTGAATCTTTTCACCCCACAATCAAAAGAAGAGGCTTTGTTGGTATGACATAAAAATTTTTGGTACATTATGTTTTACATTTAAGATTGTGAAATACTTTTTTTTAATGCACTCAAATTTCACCTTGTTTTATGGGCAATAACTGACCCCTTTTGTGCTACCTTTCAATCTCACTAAGTCACCTAAGGCAAAGTGCAGTTTCTTGACAATGTAAATCCTCCAAAATAGTTAAATACAGTTGTGATGAAACTTACACAGCTTTCATCATGGTTTGCTTTTCATTCTTTCTTTTGGTAGCCTCTTCTCTTTGTTTTTGATTCTTCATTTCTCTCATGCCAGAGTAATAGCCACTCTTTTCTTTAGAAAACCTTGCTTTCAGTTCTTTTTTCTCACTATGTAGCTCATTCAGCTCTTCAAACCAAAGAGAGAAATGTGAGAATTTATCTAGACATCAATAAACAGATTTTACTTGACTGCATAAGGATTTATTTTGGGGAAACACTTGCTTTCAATTCAAGGTCCTTTCTAAATTACCTAACCGTGAGTATGCATCTATGTTACCTTGACAAAAACTTTTTTTTATAAGAAAATAATTTGTTTATTTTCAAAGGACATCACTGACAACATTTTTGAGGAACTATTTTCTACCAAGAGCAAGTGTTTCCTCAAGATATTAAAAAAAAGAAAAAAAATTAAAATGAAAGAACAAGACTGTAAACTGAGTGCTTCTATAATTGTTACAGTAGCAGTTGCAAGGTGTTTGGATATCCCAAGGAAACAAGAACTCAAGTTTTGGAAATAACTTATAACTCTTTAAACAAATAATAAGGACAGACTTTCAATTTGAATATTGTTTGCAAATGAATAATGTAACTGTCTCCTTGGTGCCGTGGAAAGATATTCCATCCAAAATCCTATGCACTGGTCTTAGTAACATCACCCATGACTTGTGAGTATATTTCTCTATTTTGTGCAAGTTGTCAATGGGCAAGTTTGCATGGTATACATGTATACTAATTACTATCACTGGAAAATGGCATTATTAATACTGTATCTCATTGGGTATCCAAACACATGGCAGTGATCAGGGCTCAACACCAACGGCAGTCCACTAGCCACAGACTAGTAGAAATTTAGTTTTGGCTAGTGATTTTCAATTTCCAGTTTGGCTAGTAAACAAACTGAAATTGTTGTAACATCCAAGATGTCACTAGTCACTTGGGTAGTAAGTTGAAAAGTTAGTGTCAAGCCCTGATGATGTGGTTTACATCTGCTGATTAGTAGTTGACCTACTGAATTGTTTACGAGTCTGAAAAAGTTTTCTACAGCTGTACTCAGATGTTCAGGCTGCTGTATTTGTATTTCTTCCTTTTCAGCATGGGCACCTGCTGAGTCTAACAGTGTAACACTTTTTCTTCTCTTGCCTTCAAGACATTTATTCTTTTCACACAGGCCTAATAAATGGATCACTATTTCATAATAAAATGTTTTGATAAAAAATATCCTATTAGTATACATACATACGTGAAGTACATACATACATACATACATACATACATATATATATTAATTGACCACTCCCCATGGGGACTTTTCAGGGCCAATTCCCACCCAGCAACCACCCCAGGGGAGGACATCCATCACACAGTGATCTCATGCGTGTGAAATTAATGTCTCCTACCCCTAACCCTGCAGGAGACGGGACCTCCATTTATTCATCCCTATCCGAGAGGACTAGAATATCTAACCATTTCTTGACGTCGTAGAAAGGTAGCATATTCTTCTCCCTTGTTTTAAGACCTTGAGTGTTGGTCCGGCCGGGGCTCAAACCCTCTACCTCCCACACATCAGTCCAGCGCTCTATCCATTTAGCTAACTGGGAGGCACTGACTATTGTTCATTGTGCCAGAAATGAAAAAAAAAATTATTTGCCAAACAAAAGGGAAAAAGATAGTTCAAGCGAAGTAACAAAATATTTTATACCGACAGAAAAATGTTCATCTCCCTAATTGTTATAAGTACACAGAAGCGCATTAATTTTGAAGAAAGTTTTTCTTACTCCCTAGATTCATAAAAATTCTGCTAGGGTCATTATCATGTGACAAAACCACACTGAAAAGCTGATCTGTATAAGTCTGCCTCATATAAAGCTGAGCTGCCTCACCCCACAATGGCAATGCTGGATTTTTCAAGAATGTGAATTCTGTCTTAAACTTCGAAAAGAAAGTAACTAGATTAACACAAAATATGAAAAAATTAAATCTTTACAAGCTTTGTATGTTACTCACATCTCTCTGGGATCTTAACTGTTTCTGTTTGTTCCTCATCTGATCCACAAGCTGTTTGAGAGCTAAATATTCACTGTAAAGAAACAAAAATTATAAAAAAAAAGAAAAAAAACATTTTTGAAAAAGTCCTCCTTATGGAAGGTTTTGGAATTACAAATATATGATGAAGCTGTAGGAAATCTCTCGGTGACTACAAAGATTTAACTTTTTGTTTTCAAGAGTGGCTGACTATTATTTTGTATTCAACTCTTGAAGAAGTTTAGTTCTGCTTTCTTAAAAGTAAAATGCAAATAAAAAGCAGACAAACAAGAAAAACACCAAGACATCCTTATTTTGTAAGTAAACTAATATAAATACCTCATGAAAATAATCCGACTTTTTGATCATAGGGTGTTAATCCTTTTCTCCCAGATCTCTTTAGCAATTCTCCTGACTGACTGCTATACAATTCTTAAAATACTAGTCCTGAGAATTTGTATCAGATCAACTAATAATCCCCTTCATCACTTGTCTACTTGATATTGTACTGATATCATAATGGAAAATTATTTCTTAGTCATTCTATTTGTTCAAAGTATGATATACCCAGCCTTTATTTGGGATACTTACTTTAAACTTCTCTTTGAACGCTTGAGTGTGTCAATCTCAGCAACTATTCTCTTTTCTTCGCTTAACTTGAGCTGTTGTGCCTGCATCTGGTGTTCTAGTCTCCTGAAGAGAAAGATAAATATTCAAAGGGTCAGAAAACAAGCACAGCTACAATAATTCTTATAAAAGAAACAACATTTGAAAGTTTGCAAAAGATTTTTCAACATCCCCCCCACCCACCCCCTACCCCCCCTGCCATGTAATTTTTAGTTGCTAATGGCTGTTGTACATTTGAAGTAACTCTTTTTCACAAAGAGGTAATCAAGTTAGGATGTAAGAGTACCCTACAAGGATTTGTAAACTATTTGAATGAAATACAGTGGAAGCACAGAAAGGGATATGTGGTATTTTGAAGTAACTCACTGGTAAAAACCAAAACAATACTACTAAAAATAAGTGAAAAGATAATAGCAGATAAATTAATAAATAAACAAACCTCACTGCTTCATCTATTCTGGCTTCTGATTTGTACCTCACTGCTGCTTGAAGCTTTGTGCATGCATCATTCTAAAATAAATACTGAGTTCTTATTAACTGAGTGGGAGGTCTGTATGGGAGAATCTTGACCGAGGTCACCAGTACAGACCCAATGCAGTGAGGTCTGCACCAGCGACCGAGGTCAAGATTCTCCCATACAGACCGACCTAGCTCCATTAATAAGATGTTTATGATATGGCTGTGTCTTATCTGCCAATTTTTTATATTCTTTGTACCTTCTTTTTCAATACCAGTCTAGATGGGGAAATTTAAACTGCTTTCAATATTGATTTCAGCCAATCAAATTTGTGAATTTGGTAGTTCCCAGTCCTAGAGAGACACAGCCATATAATAAATAACATTATGAAAATTGAATCATTGTATAATGCAATTCAAGACTTTTTATTGGCTTAGCCATTATGGTATATGAGCCAATATACCATAATCTACAAATATGGTAAGCATACACGTCCAGTTAAAATTAAAAGGGAGCTAAAAAATTTAAGATTTGGTAAGATTTGTCTAATTTCTTGGGGGCGTTTCTAATAAAACAATTATTCCACTCGCACTTGTTGGATACGAGATGATTATAGCCAACTCGGCACTAAGCGCCTCGTTGGCTATCTATCATCTCATATCCAACCCGCGCTCGTGGAATAATTATTAATTATTATATGGCTGTATCACACACACACAGACATACACAAACGCACACACACACATGCACACACAAAATCACCTGAAGGGTTAAATTACTACTCACCCTCCCTCCCCCCCTCTTCAACCAACAACATTTCTCTCTACCCCAAAAAGTGGTTCAACATGACAAGTTGAACATGTAGGGGAAAAATATATGGGCAGCTGAAAAAAAAATTTTTTTCCCCCTACCCATCTCTACTTTTTATTTCATGTAGCCTTACTCAAGAATTTATAAAATTCCCTTTCAAATCTCGAAGGCGCTATTTTGTACATTAAGACAATGGAAAACGGACGAGATTTAAGGCATATAAATACAAATTTCAGCTCGCAAAATAACACTCATAAAACGTGTATTTGGTTTTGAATCGAAATACATTCTGTAATCATCTCTTAGAAAAAAAAATAGACTAAACAGTTTTGTCTTTTCCGACACATTGTAACAGAAATTATATAACGGGGTTAATTGGCTTTAATTTTTTTTTTAATTTGTGATGGTCCAATTCCAAATTACATACAAACTGGAGTACTATTTCACCAATCTGATACGTCGCCATCGACAGATGATCGATACTGAGATCACATAAATAAAACAAGCACAGAAGCCAGTAAAGCTCTAATTAATTGAAAGATCACATATAATTCAAAGAGATAACATTAAAATAATTCGGAAACAGCGGTAAAAACCGCTTTAATTTTTTTTCCGCAGCGAACATGTCACTTACTAAAAATAGTTTTATTAGTAAACATACTGTGGCTGCGGTATTCGTGGCTTTAGGTGAAAAATACAACCTACCTTCTTCTGAACTTGAACGTTTAACCCTTTGAGTTCGACATCGCACTGTTTTCTTTCCTCGATGACTTTCTCACGCTGAGCGCGTAGCTCCTGAAGTTCTCCGCGCAACTTCTCTCTGTCGATCGGGGCAGCCGACGTGTTACTTTTGCACCCAGACGCCACCACTTGTTTTTCAAGTGATTTCTACAAGCAAAGAATTAAGGAATTTCAATCACAAATAAGCTGGAAGAAACACAATTTTACGGCCGCGATAACAACAACGAAAACGACACGATATCATTCAATGAAAGGGACTCATTGAAAATCGGCATAATCAGCAAAGTGCAACAAGTGTTACCAATTTCTCTTCGGTCACTCGAATTTTCCCCAAAACTTCATCCATTTGAAGCTGAAATGTCTTGCTGTCGGGGGGTTTAAGACCTTCCGATCCATCGCCGTCAACAGCTGTGCAAGGATAAACAACGATTCGTGAGTTACTCGAGACGAACAAAAAGGTTTCCACTAAAATCACGCCAACTACTAAAAAGTACCTTGGTGGTTTGTCGGAATACTGTTGATCGAATCTTTTAGGGGCGCTTCTTTCTGTCCATCCTCCACCACTCCACTATTTTCATTGTTCATTTTTCGTCCTCAGCAATGCTGGGCGACTCCTCGAAGAGTGCTACCATAAATTATCGTGTCACATTTTGGCGATTGTTGGCACCAAAATAAATTCATTCGATAGAAAAGCCAAACACGAAGTGGCTTCAAATGTGATCGTCCATAGTTGGCTTTGCATCATGGGTATAAAGCAAGTAAAAGCCTGAGAATAGCACAATATCTTCCTAACTAGGGTAGGGCTGGGAAGTCTTTGATATTCTTTTCGCTTACTTATATGTTTTTTAGATTCATTTTAGATTCATTTATTGTTTTAGACCTCTGCAGATCACTGCAATTTCTTTTTCTCTGCTACAATCATCCTACGAAGGAAAGAAAGAAAATAACTGAAGAAAACCAAACTAACTAAAGTCTTCGATAAAATCCACAAGGCATTCTCTTCAACTTCGTTTTGGCCCAGATTTCAGAAAAAAAAAAAAATCATCGTTAATCTATATTAAACAAGTTTAGCACCTCGCCTCTCTTGATAAATATCATGTACAGAGGCAACGTGACCCGTGACAGTTTTGAGACCTCTACTTTTCCATTCTGAAACATTTTCAATTTTACAGCTAAATCATTTGTTTCAAACATAGATTTGCTCGACAACCCATGGCTACACACAGGCCTGCCCCATATTAAAATTTCCTTAAGCACTGCAGAAGACACAAACCTCTTTCTAAATTATTCAGCAATTGTGATACGGTTGAACGACTGATTTTTTTAAGCAAAGTGTCGACTATTTTGCTCCCCCTACCCCATTAGAAAAAGAGACGTAATCTAAAGCTCTTCGTTAAAGGACTGCAAGGCAAACCGTACCATCAATATGCAACAAAATGATCTAGTTTTCTTCTTTTTTTTTTTTTTTTTTTTTTCTTTTTTCATTGCGGTCATCTATACGAGATCTACGATTTCTTGTTAAGACCTTGTTGAGATCTGTCAACAGTAAAACCCATACAGTAGCATTTCGAAACTGTATTTACAGCTTCTCTTCAGTTTTTAGAATTAGAAACAACTGCAATACATAAAACAGAAAAAAATGTCAACTCTATGCACAAAATTGACATATATATAAATGTTAAGGCGAAAGGAAGGAACAAAAAAGAAATTAAACATTAATATCAAAGGTCATGAGATCGTAAAAGGGAATCCCTGTCCAAAAGACGCTTTTGTTTGGTCCAAAAAGACACAAGGACACCAAAACTGAGCTATTTGTTGCAGGAAACATGGTTTACGAGGAGCTAATGCAAGAAAACGTTGATAACAATTGCATAAGATGGCCTCCTCTTTTCATTAAGAACGTTGAGTTCGGTCATTTCCTAGTGTTATTCTATAGACTCGACGCAACCTCATAGAAAAGGCAAATGTTTATTCATTATGTTCTGTTTATCAGGGGGTTAAAAAAAATTATTTCTGTAGAGCAGTGAACCTGCATTCAACAGGCACCCTATAACTAGCGAATGCAGGAGGTTCGACAGAGCCTCCCCCAAAATAATGAAAAAAAAAAAACCATATCTAAACAAAAATCGCATTGCTTATTCCAAGTTGCAGTGATATTTCCATCAAGCATTGCAAGGTGGAATAAAAGTACATGTCACAAGAATAACAAAGAAAGAAGGGAAAAGACATATTTTTTCCTTTAGATTATAAGTGGTTTGATTTGCAAGCGATTTCTTGAGACACAGGTAACAATGGTGAAAGGAACAAATGCTGGTGGACGAACAAAAGGAGCATCTACTGTTTACGTCCACCGGCAGTGACGACAGTGGCGGCAGTGACGTACCACATATAAAGCGGCCGATATGGACCTGGAACTAGGCTAAGCTGTGGTCTCACGTGACCAACGCTGTGTTTCCAAGGCGGAAGTCATCCAGAGGGTGTAAAAGTGACTGTTCTTTCCCGCATGTTACATTCGTCTATAAGAAAAGCTTTGCGATGGAAAAAGGATCTTCGAATGCACTTAATGAAAATTCTGTGAAAGATAAAGGGAAGAGTGAAGACCTCAAGAGCGGGGCTTCTTGTCGCGCAGATGCAGTTGTGGATGAGTGTATTAATGTCATGTTCATCTGTAGCGAGTGGGGCTCCTCGAAAGGTGGATTATCAACGTTTAACAGGGAACTTGCTGTGAATCTGGCGAAGTATTCGAAAGCCAGAATCAGGGTTCATTGCTATGTCTGCCAAAGCACAGAAGAAGAAAGACGAGAGGCGAGCGGGAATGGAATCCATTTAATCACAGCTCGGCGCCCACCAGGGTCCAGTGATCTACTAGAATGGATCAAAATACCGCCATCAGAGCTTCCTAATCCAGACATCGTTATCGGCCACGGCAGAAAGTTTGGTGGTGCGGCTTATTTCATTCGGGAAATTACAAGGTGTAAGTGGATACATTTTGTGCATGTGTTCTGCGAAGACCTCGGCAAATACAAGTTAGAATGCAGCGTTACAGCTGATGCGATTGCAGACAACGAGGAGAAGAACAGACGAGAACTAGAGGTATGCAAAGCATCTGATTTAGTTGTTGCTGTGGGAACTCTGCTGCAGAGAAAATATCAAAGAAAACTTTCAGATATCGAGGTAGAAGTTATCACTCCAGGGATTTTCGAAAAGTTTGTCAATCCAACAGAAAGGCGATCGAAGAAATTTGAATCATCAGGAGAAAAGGAGTTTCAAATATTCATGTTCGGTCGCGGAAGCTTTGAGGACTTTGAACTGAAAGGGTACGATATCATTGGAAAGGCTGTGGCTTTGCTTGAACGAAAATTTGAGCTCACTTTTGTCGGTGCAGCACAAGATGAACAACGGAGGATAGAAAAGTGGTTCCTGGAGGAAACGAAAATAACACGTAATCAACTCACCATAAGAGGCTTTTGTAATTACGAAGAAACAAAAGAGATGTTTCGTGAAGCGGATGCAGTCGTGATGCCATCCCGCACGGAGGGCTTTGGGCTGGTGGCCCTGGAGGCCATATCAGCTGGTGTGCCTCTGCTGGTCTCCAGGGAATGTGGGATTACCGAAGCCCTCCAAACTGTGGATGGTGGAATGGCTGTCATCATCCCCTCAGCTTCACCAGAGGAATGGGCAAACAGAATCCAAGAGCTATCAAAACAAACACCAGATCAGAGACGTGCCTCTGCTGTACATCTGCGAGAGAATTATCGGAAGAAGTACAACTGGAAGGAAGAAAGTGAAAAGTTCGAGCAGATGATTCTGCAATTGGCTCCCAGTCCCATTCCTAAGGAGACAGGAATCACAGGTTAATGACACTAAATTTGTGTTTTTTTAAATCATTTCCACAGTATCTCTCAGTCAAAAAATTTTTGCACTGTGACTGAATCATATATGAAAGATTTATGCCCCTGTAATGGAAACATTTATTTCACCTTCAAGAGCATTTAACTGTGTTATTGTGATCAGGAAATGTCAGCTCGTTTTGTTTTTGGTAACTAGAGATGCTTATTGTTGTCCTTACTATATTTTAAAACAAAACAAGAGAAGCAAACAGTCAGATCACTTCTGTGAAAGAAATGTTTTAGTTTACAAAGATAACACATTGGTAAAATTAATTTTAATCAAAAGTGCTACTTATAAATTCTAATTGTTAATTATTGTGCTGTTATATTTATTTTATTTGCATCTGCCTGTAGGGAAAGCTGCATGCAGTTTAAACGAAACAATAGAAACCCACAAGGAGAGTTTCACAGTCTTGACAGCAACAGGTAAATTTTGTACAAATCCTTGGACAATAAGTTGTGCTTGCTGTGTAGGATAAAGGTCTAAAAAATTCATGACAGGGAAGTGGTTTGCTATTATGTTATTACTAAATAATTCAATATTTTCAAAAGTTTTTTGCAACAGACATATTAATTTAACTATAATAATTATTGTGATGAAAGTAAATACGTGTGTCAGTTATATGTAAATAAGGTGCTGACTATCCTAGTTTTTTGGGTTGTAAAATTCCTTATCACAGAAAAATGTGAATTGTTTGTCTTGAGCATAGGTTTAATAATTAGTGGTACTCATGGTTGTACAAGCAAGTCCTGTTTTAGATCATAGAAGGTCTTGTGCATTGCTAGGATCAGTAAAGTGAAAAGCACTGCATGTGGGATAGTATGAGAAAGTTGTGATTAAACCATGATCATCATGGTTACTTACAGGTAATGGATTAAAATTGCCACCAGTCTTGATTGCATTCACATATATAATAACCTTCAACAGCATAATCAACCTTGTATAGTAAGGATATGAATAATTCTCCATGTTGTTTCTATGTCTATTTGTTTCCTGTGTTGATAACAAGACAAATTTGTATAACAATTACGAGTCTCTTAAGCTAGCGATCATTTCTTTTATTGTCATGACCTAATAATCTTTGATTCAGTGTTGACACTGTAAGAGGAAATTAAATGTAAAGTAAGTCACTTTGAGTGACGAAAGGGTTAGAACAAAACCAAACTATTTTAACCCAAGAGTGGACTACAGTGAAATTTGATGTAGATCGTGATTTGCCCTTTTTAGTCATGGGTATGCAAAACATACAAACGACTATTAGAATGGGGCAGAATATGTAATTGTGTCACTCACTCAGATGTACACAAATCGATATGTCGATGGCAGATCAATATTGATAGCGACCTTCCGAAATTAAACGGGAATGCCTCTATCACATTTCCGAAATAATGCTGCACGTTAAAATGTGAACTCGACCTTTCTTCGAAGGAGTATTGATTTTAATTAAAATACTCGTCGCAGTTAGCACATTTGTAACTGAATTAAAGCTCTTTGAAAGACTAAAGGTGTTACTATGAGTAAAAACGCTTAATACAATCGCTCTTCCACAATCAACGTTCACCATCATTTGCATCATTGTGGAATATTCCTCGCCGTTCCCGGGTATGTTTTGTTTTTAACAAAGCGTCCAGGTCACAATCGTTATGAAATACAATTTCAAGCCTTCCTTCTTCTCACTGCGAGTCATCAGTTTTTATATTATTACATATTGCTAAAATTAGTAACCGGCAAATTTTTATAGAGGAAAGTGAAGCGTTGTTTTCGTGACTGGTCATTTGTTTACTTTTCTGTTGGTTTCACCTCTCATCTGTTGGGTGACTGCGCAGACATTAATTTGTGAAAATCATTTTGTGTACACCCCTGAACGTTAAAAATATAAAATTATGTGAAGTCGAAGGAACACTTTTGGTCTAAGCCCACATTTTGAAAATATTACTCATATTGGTTTAAAAGGTGAAGGAACACATACAAAAGCTTTTTTTTTTTTAATATATGATGGCATAATTGAAATTCTATTTGAGAACAATTGTGGCTGCTGTTTTGAAAACAGAATTCAGTCATGGCTACTTTTTTTAGTTAAAAACAAAATATGGGAAGGAACAGACAAGGACTATTCCGAAATTGTGCAAATGATCATGAAAGTGATTGTCAAAAGGTGATTGTGTGATACTCAATAAGTTGTAAGATGACATATGTTATCATGTCTTTATCCAATCTGCAGTCTGCAGTCTGCATTTTGTACCTAGTCTGCATTTCACACCCAGTTTGCAGTCTGTATTTTGTACTGACTGATAGCTAAAATGTGAACTCTGACCACTCACCCAACATCACCCCAGCAGTTCAAAGTAATACTAAGTAGTTTCAACTGTATCCGGGAGTCACCCCTAGGAATTTAATTATCTTCAAAACTCATTCAAACGCAATGTACCCACAACTTATTCACAGTTTCCTTTGTGCTATTTGTGTTTGTGGGAACCTCTTTTTTTTCTGGCTGTAGTATTAGCTCATCTGATATTTCTCTCCCCTGTCCATAGACTATGTTCCACACAGCAGCTTAGAAGTTGGAAAAACAGAAAGAAATGAACAGAGGGAGTCTACACCAGGTGCATGTATGTAACTGTTACATGATTGTAGGTTACACTCTAAATTTGTTTCATTGCTGAAAAATAGGGTTTTAAATGGCAGAGATTGTGTAGCATACTTAGTATCCTCTGATTGTTGGTGAGATACATATGATTTAAATCTTAAAGCAAGGGTTGTATCATCTCTTAATTAATCCTTTAATTTGGATGCAGAATTCTTTGAGTTGAAAACAGAAATCTCTTCATGCAGGCCAAGAGTTGTTGGTTGATTGAATGTTTGAGGGCTTAAGTGAACAATTATTTTAAGCCTGACTGGATAGCTGTCAGTTGCCTTGTAATGAGTTCAGAGTATTTTGAACAGTAACTTGAATTAATAATTGAATTTGATATGTGTTTCATTTTCTTCAAACAAAATACAGCACAACAAAACTCAATGAAAATGGAAGAGACAAAGAGAAGAAGTGGATCTTTACAATCCAGTATTGGAAAATATCAACAGACAAAGGGAACCAAATTGCAAGAAAGGCAGGAAGAAAGTGAGAGTGGTTATAGTAATATTCATTTATTAGCAGTAGAATTGAAATAATTAATTTTAGTTATGTTCAGTGTAGTATCTATGATGTAATTGTGTATGGTCCAAAGGAATTAGGGGAATTGAAAGCACGTGGTCAAGTGTAGAGTTGAATCTGTTTTGTGTGCGTGTAATTTGGTTGAATCTGAAATTATGTTTCACAGACCGTGAAACACCACATTCAGTATTTCTTTGGAATCTCATTATGAAAGAAATGCAACCAATTAGAATTTTGTCAATTGAAAATAAACGTCAATTGGAAAACAGTAACTGTACAGCCAGAGAACATAGAATTGATAGCATAGTTGTATCAGTAGCTTGCAAACAAGGTGCCTACCAGCAGGGGACTGCATTAAGATAGGAAAGTGTTAAGGTTTGCCCAATACTCCAAAACCATGTTGATTGGTCTAATCAAAGAAGTTTTTTAATCATTCTACTGGTAGAATTTTTTTTTTGATAACACTTTGAAACCAATTGCCGTATAATTGCGTTTTCAAATTATCATTTCACAATTGATGATTAGTTTGTTGTTATATTCATTTCTTTATATCCAGATAAAGTTGCATGCAGGTCAAAAGAAATAGAAGAAACACACAGAAAGGAGAGTTTGACAGTTTTGACAGCAACAGGTAAATTTTGTACAAATTCTTGAGCAATAAGTAACATTTGCTGAGAAGGATACACTGGTCTGAAAAATATCATGAGAGGAAACTATTCACAGAAGTTTTTGCTACAAAAATATCAATTCTGATGATTATGGAAGTCATTATAGTGAAAAGTACAGCTACAGTGCAGATGTGACAATTAAAGTTTTGCTCATATACTGAAACATAATGAGATGCAGTAGCTAGAATAACCACCAGAGTTTGCACCTGGTGGGTGAATTTACATATAAAATGCATGTCATGCCTTAATTTAGTTCATTGTTGAAAAATAAGGGTATTGGAGATTTTATTTAATTTAATTTACTCCATTTTAAACTTCATTTACTCAACTAAATCAGTCTAGGTTAATATTTTCTTCATAAACAACCTCAATTAAGCAACCTGATCCTTCCAATAAGTGCCGCTCTTCGAGCTAAAATTCTAAAAAATTGCCTTCATGCCTATTTTAGGAAATAGGAGAGACCTTTTTGTAATTACAGATTGAGATGAAGCTATTTTGTATAAGATTAAGTAGAATTTCTGTTACTGTTTCTGCTTTACTTTCAACTTATAACAAAGAAATGTATGGAAATACCTGAGTGTAGAAATTTACTACCCCACAACACTGATTAATCATAACTGTTACAATTTCCTCAAATGTGATTGGTGCATTAGCTGCTTTATTTTTCACTAATCATTCTGAAGAGTTGTAATCAAACAGTTAAAGCAGCCAAACATAGTAAGTCCACTCAGCTAAATCCACCAATCACAGAAATGATCAAAGTAACCACAGCAACAACCACTAATATCCTAAAAAAACTGGGGAACTTACCAAATGGAGGGATTTTTCACTTAAGACAAGTCATTGTCTCAACCTAAGATATTTTCCCTAAATGTATTTCTTTTTTTTTTTGAAGTTGTAATTAATGGTTATGATTAAATGGTAACAGGACTTTGTGTCATCCAATTCAGTCTGTAGTCATGCTCTTGATTGACAGATCAGACTCTCACTTCAGTGGTCGTCCTATTTTGTTAATAGCTCATAAAAATTAGAGATAGAATTTGACTCCACTCAGTCTGATTACCATTATTAACCAAAGCACAATTTGAGTGACCTTCTAGTAAGATTAGATTGAGTGTGTTTAAACCTTGAAGCACTGAAGAAGGACTTGAGTTTGTTCTCAAACATAGAACATTATTCATAAACAAACCATATAATTGTTTTTTATGTATGCTTATGGATCATTCAACACTTAAACAGTCAAACAATGTTTGTCTGTCTCCTTTTTTCCATAACACTTGTCACTCTACTGACTTTTTCAGTGAAGCGGAATTTAGAAAGCAAAGTATTCTCTCACTTATTAAACCCAGCACTAATGTAGTTAACATGTTTAACGTTTGAGTCTTGCCTGTGGCAACGTGATTTAATCCCTTCACTCGTATTTTTTCATATCAGATTCAGGTACTGCTACTCCTGATTCAACAGAAAAAACACAGAGAAATAAGAAAGAAGTTTTCACAGCAACAGGTACAGCTATAGAAGGTATACCATGAGCCTCAGTAATTTAGTTGCATTTATATTCCAATATTGCTTTGCTTTCAACCCTTAAAGTTTATCAACATGTAATTTCTCCCATCGTCTTAATCAGTAGAACCTTAGAATAAGGCTCTATTGATTAGTTATTTTATTTTCCTCGCTCATTTGTGTGAGCGAGGATAACAAAGAACTGTGTAGTGTTAACTTGTAAAACTCCTGCAAGAAGTCTACGACAGTTAGACGAAACACTTCTGAGGATAAAAAAGTTTTATAACAACTGCTCGCATTGTACTGCTCACTAGTTAAACTTTTTTCCAAAACTTGCTCTCCCACCTCGACCTCCTTCTTTGATAATGTGACCTGTCTTAATTTCTTTTCACGTTATCTGATTTTAGGATCTTCTGTTGACTCCAGAGACACAACAGGCAGAACGTCCTTAATGAATGCTTCTCTAAATGGCAGTGTCCGAGCGGTGAAGGGTCTCATTGAGAGAGGAGCAGATCCGTCCCTGCTGAACAACAGAGGATGGAATGCGTTACATTTTGCCGCAAAGAGTGGAGACACTGACGTCATTGATCTTATCTTTACTCACTTGCCGGACATTGAGTCCAAAACAGCCCAGGGTTCCACGCCACTAATGCTGGCAGCTTTGAATGGCAAATTACACGCAGTGAAATGGTTTCTTGAGAAGGGGGCAAATGTAACCTGTGTTGCTAACAAAAGATGGAATATGTTACATTCTGCTGCACAGGCTGGAGACACTGACGTCATTGATCTTATCTTTACTCACTTGCCGGACATTGAGTCCAAAACAGCCCAGGGTGCCACCCCACTAATGGTGGCGGCTTTCAACGGCAAATTACACGCAGTGAAATGGTTTCTTGAGAAGGGGGCAAATGTAACCTGTGTTAATAACAGGAGGTGGAATATGTTACATTCTGCCGCAGAGGCTGGAGACACTGACGTCATTGATCTTATCTTTACTCACTTGCCGGACATTGAGTCCAAAACAGCCCAGGGTTCCACGCCACTAATGCTGGCAGCTTTGAATGGCAAATTACACGCAGTGAAATGGTTTCTTGAGAAGGGGGCAAATGTAACCTGTGTTGATAACAAAAGATGGAATATGTTACATTCTGCTGCACAGGCTGGAGACACTGACGTCATTGATCTTATCTTTACTCACTTGCCGGACATTGAGTCCAAAACAGCCCAGGGTTCCACGCCACTAATGCTGGCAGCTTTGAATGGCAAATTACACGCAGTGAAATGGTTTCTTGAGAAGGGGGCAAATGTAACCTGTGTTGATAACAAAAGATGGAATATGTTACATTCTGCTGCACAGGCTGGAGACACTGACGTCATTGATCTTATCTTTACTCACTTACCGGACATTGAGTCCAAAACAGCCCAGGGTGACACCCCACTAATGGTGGCGGCTTTCAACGGCAAATTACACGCAGTGAAATGGTTTCTTGAGAAGGGGGCAAATGTAACCTGTGTTAATAACAGGAGGTGGAATATGTTACATTTTGCCGCAGAGGCTGGAGACACTGACGTCATTGATCTTATCTTTACTCACTTGCCGGACATTGAGTCCAAAACAGCCCAGGGTTCCACGCCACTAATGCTGGCAGCTTTGAATGGCAAATTACACGCAGTGAAATGGTTTCTTGAGAAGGGGGCAAATGTAACCTGTGTTGATAACAAAAGATGGAATATGTTACATTCTGCTGCACAGGCTGGAGACACTGACGTCATTGATCTTATCTTTACTCACTTGCCGGACATTGAGTCCAAAACAGCCCAGGGTTCCACGCCACTAATGCTGGCAGCTTTGAATGGCAAATTACACGCAGTGAAATGGTTTCTTGAGAAGGGGGCAAATGTAACCTGTGTTGATAACAAAAGATGGAATATGTTACATTCTGCTGCACAGGCTGGAGACACTGACGTCATTGATCTTATCTTTACTCACTTGCCGGACATTGAGTCCAAAACAGCCCAGGGTGACACCCCACTAATGGTGGCGGCTTTCAACGGCAAATTACACGCAGTGAAATGGTTTCTTGAGAAGGGGGCAAATGTAACCTGTGTTAATAACAGGAGGTGGAATATGTTACATTCTGCCGCAGAGGCTGGAGACACTGACGTCATTGATCTTATCTTTACTCACTTGCCGGACATTGAGTCCAAAACAGCCCAGGGTTCCACGCCACTAATGCTGGCAGCTTTGAATGGCAAATTACACGCAGTGAAATGGTTTCTTGAGAAGGGGGCAAATGTAACCTGTGTTGATAACAAAAGATGGAATATGTTACATTCTGCTGCACAGGCTGGAGACACTGACGTCATTGATCTTATCTTTACTCACTTGCCGGACATTGAGTCCAAAACAGCCCAGGGTTCCACGCCACTAATGCTGGCAGCTTTGAATGGCAAATTACACGCAGTGAAATGGTTTCTTGAGAAGGGGGCAAATGTAACCTGTGTTGATAACAAAAGATGGAATATGTTACATTCTGCTGCACAGGCTGGAGACACTGACGTCATTGATCTTATCTTTACTCACTTGCCGGACATTGAGTCCAAAACAGCCCAGGGTTCCACGCCACTAATGCTGGCAGCTTTGAATGGCAAATTACACGCAGTGAAATGGTTTCTTGAGAAGGGGGCAAATGTAACCTGTGTTGATAACAAAAGATGGAATATGTTACATTCTGCTGCACAGGCTGGAGACACTGACGTCATTGATCTTATCTTTACTCACTTGCCGGACATTGAGTCCAAAACAGCCCAGGGTTCCACGCCACTAATGCTGGCAGCTTTGAATGGCAAATTACACGCAGTGAAATGGTTTCTTGAGAAGGGGGCAAATGTAACCTGTGTTGATAACAAAAGATGGAATATGTTACATTCTGCTGCACAGGCTGGAGACACTGACGTCATTGATCTTATCTTTACTCACTTGCCGGACATTGAGTCCAAAACAGCCCAGGGTTCCACGCCACTAATGCTGGCAGCTTTGAATGGCAAATTACACGCAGTGAAATGGTTTCTTGAGAAGGGGGCAAATGTAACCTGTGTTGATAACAAAAGATGGAATATGTTACATTCTGCTGCACAGGCTGGAGACACTGACGTCATTGATCTTATCTTTACTCACTTGCCGGACATTGAGTCCAAAACAGCCCGGGGTTCTACTCCTCTAATCATTGCTGTTCGTTCTGGCACGCTGCAAGGTGTAAAGTATTTCCTTGAGAGGGGAGCTAATCCTTTAACTAAGGATAATGACGGCCGGGATTCTTTATACCATGCCTCATCACGTGACCCAGATGTTCTACACTTCCTGCTGAGTTACGTAGCGAGGAGTGAGTCAGCAAGCAGCAATGATTAACTCAGGTTGGTGAAATAAGTTCTACAGCTTATTTCATATTCGCTTAATTCTTCAATGTCAAAATGTAAATCACTGGTTTGATCGCCCCATCAACTTTAAAGCTGACCCGAATGAGTCGTATGTTGGGTAGTTACTACAGGGCTGCCTGTGGCACGCAGATGACTTTTACTAAGATATTCAACCTCTTTGTTCAGCAAATTATTGTGCAATTGGTTTCGAGATAGACATTTGTTTGGCTAAACTACTCATTTGTTTTTGTTTTTGTTTTTTTAAGGCCTTAGTTCGCGAGGTGTTGTCAATAACCGATGTCCTAATATGGCTTGTACGATGGAGGAGAAGCTGTCAGCTGGATGGAGATTGTTAAAAATTAACCCACACTGATAACAGCCAGAACTGTATGTCTGCGTAACGTTGCCAGCGATTTAATTTTTTGTATTTAGACTTCTTAAAGTTCACATGGTTTTGTACACATTTCATAAGTAAATGAATTTTTTTTTAATATATAACATTTTTTTTTTACTTTCGACTACATTCATGTGAATAAAAGCTGTATAGGACACCTGTAAATAGAATACGTGAAGAAATTTCTGCATTCTAATTGGTTGAAATACAGTTTTCAGGAAACACCAATGCAGGGCAGAAAATAATTAACTCAGTGAAAAAGCAGTAAATATCTGCTGATAACTAAAAAAAAAAAAAAAGGAATGCAGAAAAATTTACACTTTGATTAAACACGTTGTTTTGACCAAAACGGCGTGATGATGTTTTGGTGTGAATGAATTTATATTCACGTGGGTCACCCCTCTTTACTCCTACATTACTATGAAAAGCTGCCAAGTATAAAAGGTTTGATCAGGTTTAAAGGAAGTAAAAATGACTTGATTTTTCTCGTGCAATTTGGAATAAGTAGGCACTTTAATTTTTCTCCAAAGACCTCAAAATTGCATTCTTCCTATAGGCTCATGCAATTATGTTGGTTGTAAGAAAAATAAACGAGACAGTTTATATCAAATTTCACTCTGAATCGTGAGATTACGTCCACAAATAAGGAAATGAGTATATCACTGAGTGAGTCAATTTATACGGAATTTTTAGGAAGCCTTTGTAAGTAAGGTTTTAAGCATTAGTTAATCAATAAAGATTTATATTACAGCATGAAAGTCTTGTTTTTCAATGGGAACGACTTTAATGTTTCTATCGTCTGGAAAGGGAGTGAAACTTTTCCCCGTTTGATAAATATTGTTATTGATCGCCCGACAGGGGATACAGACGGCTTTCAGGGGGAAGGGAGGTTGAATCCGTCATTGTTATCAGACTTTAATTAAGGGGGGGAACCCCAATACGGGGCGTCATTAGAATAAATAGAGCATAAGGAAGAGGGGGGTGGGGGAGAAATCAGGAGAATTTTTTTGAATTTTAAATTCTGGCTCAAACAAGATCCACCGATTCCACCCCCTCCCTGCAGGCGATGATTAGTAGCCAGTCCATAAGAGGAAAAAAAATTGAACTGAGGAACAGCGCCCACGAAAAGGAGGATTAAATGAATTCAGAAGGTTATTTCCAAAGAGATTGCTGTAAAAACGTAATCGCTTCCCCCCCCCCCCCATCTATCCCCATTTTTACAATAAGGGATAAGTGAGGCCTTTGACAATTGTCGATAAAGTTTAGGGTTATTTTAGCAAACCGAGCATAGTAAGCTTTGCCTTTATAGACTTTTTTTTTAATTGAGTTAAAAAGATCTTTCGATGTGTTCAAGTGGCCTGTAAATTTTAGGAGACGCTGTCAGGTGATAGATTTTTTAAATATTGCGTGGCTGGAGATTTAATGTGCGTTTAAAAAAGCGATAAGCGGCGCAGCGGCGTGTTAGATAAATCAATGTTTTCCAGTCCAAACCTCTTCCGTCGTAGCCGCTTCAAAGAGTGCACTAATCAAGACTCGTGTTTGGTTGGGAATTAAATCGAACTTTTATCGCCTGGGAAGTTAGAGAAAAATATTTCTGCCCGCAGAAATTGTGGAGATAGCCAATGCACCAAGAGAGTTTTCTTGGCTGAATGGTTTACCAATTTCTCTAGGGATATGGCTAAGCTGCTTGCCCTTCGTGCACGCAGTGAGCTCCGCTATAACGCCTAGCCTCACATTCGTATCCTAAAAGTACACCCACCTAAATGGAAATGGTTAAATCTTTTATGCAGCCAAGAATTCAGATAACAGCCTTAATCGTAGAAAAGCCCGTAGGTGTGAGGTTTGTTTTCTTTGCGTTTCTTAGGTCGTGTCTTGTCGTGTCGCCTCTTTCGCTCGCTGCATGACTTCGCTGACTTCAACTGAAAACGCGATAGGTTGACTCCTGTTTTGCAGGATAATTTTGAAAGGATTATTCTTCGAGTTATCATTCATTCTCGGAAAGAGGGTCAGACTTAAAGTGGTTTCTGTGAATGTGTGGATTGACTTTTCATATTGAACCCTTTAACTCTCAGAAGTGATTAACATGTGACTTCTCCCTATAATATCCTTCCATTATTCAGCAAACAGGTGATGAGAGTACTCAAGCTTATCAGCTACAAATTGTTAACTTAATCTGGCTCCAAATTCTCGGAACTTATTTGCAAGGAAATGTGTAGCAGCTAGAGAGAAGAATTAACAATCAGGCCCCGGTTGTTTGAAAGTTGGATAGCGCTATCCACTCGATAAAACTTTATCCGATGGATAACGCGATACGTTTTTCTGGACCCAACACCTCACCATGTGTTCGGAAATGCAGTTTTTGTCAAAGGTGCTACCTTAATAAAAGGTCTTTATTAAGAATCATTGTCCAAACAGACGTGCAACAATTAACGTGAATAGAATGAATAAGGGAAAAGGAAAGCATTAATTACTTAATTAATTACTGAGATAATTGTGTCGGGTTTGTGGATGGTACAGTGCCGAGACCAATCTGTCGGCCAGGGGAGATGCAAAGGATCGTTTACAATGGGTACAAGCGTATGCACGGTCTAAAATTCCTGTCTGTTGTTCTGCCAAACGGAATCATTGCAAATCTGTTTGGACCAGTAGGTAAGTACACTATTTGTTTGTAAGCTGATGAGGTATGTGGCCAGGGTATACATAGGAGACCAAATGTTTTTAATTGTCCCCGGGCCCTTGTGCCATCCAACACAGCTAATGAGTAGTAACAGTAGGAGGAGGGGGATTGCGCATTTATTAATAAATGTTTGGTTTGTTAAAAAGAAAAAAAAAAAAAAACTAGATGATGATCCATGTTCCTTCCAGAACAGTGTTACATTCTTGATTTCTTGAGCATGAAAATAGTGCCAAAATTTAAGCCGGCTTACTTTAATCCCAGTTTATAACTCCATTAGCAAAATAATTTTTTTTAGCAGACCCAGGATGCCCTCATCGTGTGCACCCGTAGAGGCCATTTCAACGTGGAGTGATGACAAATAAGGTGCAGGAATTTAATAAATCCACGAATATAGCTCGCTCCTCTGTGGAGTGGATTTTTGGGGACATTATTAACTATTTCAAATTTTCAGATCTCTAGAAAGACTTGAAGTTGGGTCCGAGTTCTATTGGTAAAATGTAATTAGTGTGGGCCTTACTCAGGAATATACCAACTTGCCTTTATGATCATGGTAACACAACTTCTGATTATACCCAATTGGTCCCTCCTTGTTTGCAAGATTACTTTGCTTTGTCTGCCGAAAAAAGTCAGATTATTTTATTGTATTAGCTTTTGTGCAGCAAGCCATATTTGTCTGCACGGTAAGTTTCAAAAGCCTGCTGCAGATTTCCTTTTAATCGTTTCTCAAGTACTTTTAATGATGTTAAAAAAGACGATTTCATTTTTGTCTAAAGAAAGTACAGGCACGTTTTCAGAAACAATTAAAAAAACTAATTCTATCACAAGAAATGGAGATTTCATGGTTGATGTTACAACTTAATTAAAGAGTGTAACCCTGCTTGTGATGAGATCACGGAAAAACTACGACAGTAACAACACACTAAGATACTTACGGTGATGGCTTTTTGTTGACTGGTTTAGGAACAAACTGAAATGGCATGGTACACAACAAAACAAATGCGATGGAAAACGTACGGAAACAATGACACCGTATCTCACGCTCGCTTGTCAAATCTTCTTAGCTCCACGATGAAAATGCTTGGGTATTTTTTAGAATCATTAGTACTTACTCTTGTAAATAGTTTTAGTGTACCGTAGTTCAAATTATCATACTTCCAAAAATTGATTAGGATAAATAATTTAGTTCATTGTGTTATCGCTATTTTTAGTTGCTTTATTGTTTTAATTAGGATAATAAATATTTGTAAGCCTACGTTTAGTTGTGTTGTTGCGTGTATTTACGGGATTGTTTGTGCTTGGGGTTTTGTCTATGTTAGAGGGCGCCCACCTTTGTGATGCGAAATCGTCACAGGCAGTCAGGTCATTTTAATTTGTAACATAACCAAAGTAAAGCGCGCGCTCTGACTGGTCAATTTAGCGTCCCCCATTTGCCCATGGGTGTACGCTGCTGACGTGAGCCAATGCAAAGACTATTTTTCTGCGCGCGATTGTTTTTTCTGGTCGCGTAAGATTTGTTAAATAAAAGGGAACTCTTTAGCTACAATGTATCAATGTTATGTTATAAAACAAATGGTAAACACCACAGCGTACACTATTGAGTTATGGATGCACTTGGGAGGTTTGCTAAGCACTCAAGAAGCTAGAGTCGCTCTGGGCTATCGCCTCGAGCGACTCTTACGCTTCTTTCGTGCTTAGCAACCTCCCGCGTGCATCCATAACTTACAAATAGCAATCACACTTAGTTTTTTAAATTATGCAACCATTCTAGTGGCCCAAGTGTCCACATTTTGTCTGCACATTTTGTCTGTGTATACTGTGGTGTTTACCATTTGTTAATTAGCTGTGTTTGGTTCACTCGATTTTTCTTTTTTTAAACAGTTTTCAGTGTTGTTCGACTGGGTTAGATTATTTAAGGCATTGAGACTGTACCTCTGGAGATTATTGTACTTTTTGGCGAACGATCACGTTCGATCATAAAATTTCCAATCAATTCTCAATCTTTTCGATCTGTGATTTCTGTCAAGAGCTTCCTTGCTGTAGCTGAGATAAGTCGGCTGAAATGGTCACTTACATTCCAGTTGCGAGGAATCTCAGGAATGCACCTCGAAATGACCGATGAACCCAAGTGGCCAAAACGAATGTTGTTATGGTTACTTTCAAAGCTTCAAAGTGAGAGTGATTTAGCACCTTCCCGATCTCGACTCTAGTGTTCTTCTCTTTAACGAAAAAAACTAAGAAGAGAATCAAGGCCAAGTTAAGTTAGCTGCCAATCACTTGTACCCAGTCCTTTTAAGCCTATACATTATTCGGACTTCCACATATCACAGCGTCACTTCGTCAAACGCGGTTGAGATTCTACAACAATATTTGAAAAGTGTATATCTTTCTCCAGGTCTGAATCGCACTGCACCTCCCTAATGATTTATAGTAAAGAACTCGAACTCGTCAGGCAAGCTAACGTCTTTAGCATAATCATCAATAATGACCGTTAAGTGGAACTGCCACGTAGATTATATCATTAAAAAACGAATGATAACGTATGTATTTCCAAGATAACTCAAACGCGCAAAAAATTCCGATATGGTGAGGTTCTACTCTTCATGCATACGTAGAGCCGTCGAATACGGTTCACCCGCATTTCACCACACTTAACCATCGTGTCTTACCGACGAAATCAAGAAAAATTCAAAAGTAGGCCCTGTCCATCATTTATGGTCCTAGTCTATCATACAGCAGAAGATTGACATCTCTTGCTAGCCGTCGTAAACTTTTACGCGAGAAACTGTTTGTAAACAAAGTGAACAACCCAAACCACAAGTTTTACAACTTCCTTTCAGCTTTCAACATTGACACAAGATACCCATAAAGAAATACCAGAGTCTTCATTGAGCCCCGCTATGGTACCGATCGTTTCAAAGAAATCCTTCATTATGGCTTCAATTAGTAATTTATAACTTTCATTTGATCTTTCATAGCATTATCAATGTAATTCAGTCTAACGACTGCGATATTAGTTTCTCAATAAACTATTATTATTATTATTACTATTATTCGACACAGTAACATTTTCACAATAAGTAAAAACGACCGTGTTAGCATAAGTTTTGGTATAATTTAGCAAACTTAGCATACTTATTTAAGCTTAGCTTTGGCTCCATCACCTTTTTCCTTTTTAGGGAAATAAAAAAAGAGCCTTGATATGTCCTCATGTGGTTTGCAAGCTACAGGAGTATTTTTTGTTTTTGCTATTTTGTTTTGTTTTGTTTTTTTTTTTTTCAGAGAATTTAGTTTGATCAACTGAGTTGCTAATGTAAATTGGTAACCGTAAAGAATTAAAAAGCTGACGCTTTCCAGCATTAGTCCTTCGTCAGAGTTAACACAAAGGGCTCTGACGAAGGGCTAACGTTCGAAAGGTCAGCTTGGTAACTCTTAACGGCATCCAAGTAACATCAACTCATCTTGTTATACTTACCCCACCGACGCAGCGCCACAGTTTCTTTAGAAACTTACACCCTTTATTCCTTAGTCTTATTTTAGCCTCCAAACAACCAGGGCTGGCGGTTTAATGTACACTGAAATGCAATAAACAGCGAAACTGCGAAACGAAGAATTAGCTTTTTCCTATCCAGACCTCTCACGGTATTTCCGCCTATTATTTTCACGGCTCTACCGTTGATGCTTCAAAGCGAACATGCAACCGTCGGTGACTCAGGTTCAGTTTTTTTTCGGTATCAAGCTCAATTTGCCGCTGGAATATTTCCTATGCACTTAAGAGTGGAACAGAGAAACTGCTTCTTATTTCTAATCTAAGAACCGTCTTTTTTCACGCTAAATGCCGATTGGTTTAATAGCTCAGCTAGCTTAAGATCATATGTTCATATAGTTTACCACAAGAGAGAATAACTTTGCATGACTTTCACCGATCTTTAACGAATGATTACTTTAACTTTAAAACAATCCCTGTCTCTTGCCCATTACAACTTATCGAAATAATAATAATAATAGGCTCTTCCATTTGCGATAAGGACATTATATGTGATAAGTTTAAATTTGTTATTTGATGTAAACTAAACGATCATCTTCACTACAAAAAGAAGACAAACTAAAAAGAAATTGAGCACTTTCAACATTCCTATCGGTAAGTAATTATTTTCCCTTTTTTTCTGAAGGAGAATCATAACATTATCACACTGTGATAATCAACTAAGCAGCTAAACAAGATCACTTCCATACTCTCTTAAGCCTATGATGTATGAACAGTGCTTGCAAGTCGCAAACAAAATGACCCCTAGCCCCCCCCCCCCCCCAGATCTCTGGTAGCATTATTTTTATTCCCCGACGAGAAACGAGCTTTCTATTCCGACAATCTGAAAATGAAGCCTTGAGCTGACAGGAAATAATCCCCTATGTAGACTACAGTGGTGTGTGTTTCACAAAAAGACGCGGTGTCAAAGAAATTTCGTCTAAAAACTGGACCATTATGGTGTTAAGTTGGCTTTGGTCTTCAGGGAAACCGCGAGAACTTAGATATTCCCATTATCAATCTTTAAACCCTTAAATCACACATATTAATCTTAGGCAGCATGTGGGGTTGATCAGACAACATTGTGCCCTCAACCAAACATGTTTACATTCGCATGGAGGTTTTCGTTTTCACCGTCAGTTTTTGTATTTTATCAGACTCGTTCCCAGGATACTCGGTATAAAACTAGTTATTAAAAACTAGTTCCGTATGATGCACGATCCTTCGCAGTAGAAAGCCCTATTTATGCAATAGCGAAAACCACACCAGAAAAAATCGGGCCTGTACGGGATTCAAACCACTGACCTCTGCGATACTAGTGCAGCGCTCTACCAATTGAGCTAACACGCCAATGGGAGCAGGCCATTAAGTTGATTCGTAATAAACCCGTGATGAGAAATCAGATACAATGGATGTATGAAGCTCATATATTTTAAACTGCGTATGATGCCCGATCCTTCGCAGTAGATAGCGCTATTTATGCAATAGCGAAAATCAGACCTGAAAAAATCAGGCCTGTACGAGATTCGAACCACTGACCTCTGCGATACTAGTGCAGCGCTCTACCAATTGAGCTAACAAGGCAACTGGGAGCAGGCCGTTAAGCTGATTCGTAATAAACCCGTGATGATAAATCAGATTCAATGGATATATGAAGCTCATATAATTTGAACTGCGGTATTAAATACGTGTGATGCACGATCCTTCGCATTAGATAGCGCTATTTATGCAATAGCGAAAATCAGACCTGTACGGGATTCGAACCACTGACCTCTGCGATACTAGTGCAGCTCTACCAATTGAGCTAACGAGCCAACTGGGAGCAGGTCGTCAAGTTGATTCGTAATAAACCCGTGATGATAAATCAGATACAATGGATCATATGAAGTTCATATATCCAAGCCTGCTCCCAGCTGGCTTGTTAGCTCAACTGGTAGAGCGCTGCACTAGTATCGCAGAGGTCAGTGGTTCGAATCCCGTACAGGCCTGATTCTTTTCTGGTCTGATTTTCGCTAATGCATAAATAGCGCTATCTACTGCGAAGGATCGTGCATCATACGTATTTAATACCGCAGTTCAAAATATATGAACTTCATATATCCATTGTATCCAAAAACTAGATCATTGGATACTGCAATTCAAGACTTTTCATTGGCTTAGCCATTTTGGCATCTCAGCTAATATACAATAATCTACAAATATGGTAAGCGTACGTGTCAGCTTAAAATTAAAAGGAAGCTAAGAGTTTAATAAAATTTAATAATTTAATTTAACGTTTTTAATAAAACAATTATTCCACTCGCGCTTGTTGGATATAAGATGACTATAGCCAACTCGGCGCTACGCTCCTCGTTGACTATCTATCATCTCATATCCAACGCGCGCTCGTGGAATAATTGTTAATTGTCATTCCTTACAGCTCAGTTGCTGTTGAAGAGCTTCCGTCGTCGAATTAATATATATGACGAAAGTAGAAACAATCTCTATAGTTTTATCGTAATGAGGTGCCATACCCGAGAACATTTCTAATTAATTTGTTTCCAAGGCAAATATCTGATCAGAAACAGGCCCGCGTGCACTAATCTTAACTCGCTCACGGTAGAGAAGGGACACGAAGAGACATGAGCAGATGCATACACAACATTGAAACTGCTGCATCGCTAACCTCACTGGTCTGTCGGCTCAACCTTAGTCTCCTTCGCAGCCGCTGTGGGGAGGAAGCGTTGCGTGACGAGCCCAAACAGCGGCTGCGAAGGAGACTAGCTCAAGCTCCGAGTTAATCTTCTTTGATATTGCGTTCGATGGCGTTCGATAGTTCAATGGCGTCTCCAAACGCGTCCACCACTGTAAGTAGCGAAAAGGAGCAGAAAGAACAGGGGCTTATTGATGTCATGTTTCTTTGCGACGAGTGGAAATCTTCTAAGGGTGGATTATCAACTTTCAACCGCGAATTTGCTATTAATTTGGCAGAAGCGACGACTGATAGCATGAAAATCCATTGTTACGTTTCGAAAAGCGATGAGCAGGACAAGGAAGATGCTAAACAACATAATGTGAATTTAGTCACAGCTCACAGTGTCCCTGGATCG
Organism: Stylophora pistillata; assembly: GCF_964205215.1. Taxonomy (NCBI): domain Eukaryota; kingdom Metazoa; phylum Cnidaria; class Anthozoa; order Scleractinia; family Pocilloporidae; genus Stylophora; species Stylophora pistillata. The sequence goes on from NC_142520.1 coordinate 15,050,983, forward strand.
CGCGATCCCTTAGATTGGTTAAACGTCCCCCCTCCAGAGCTTCGGCATCCCCGTATTGTGATAGGACATGGTAGGAAATTTGGATTTCCTGCGTGCCTCATGGCACGAACTATCAGATGTAAATGGATTCAGTTTGTGCACGTCTTCTGCGAGGATCTTGGGAAATATAAAGAATCTGCCACGGCTGCTACAGATGCGATCGAAGAGAACGAGAAGAAGCATAAGATGCAAATTGAGTTGTGTAATGCAGCAGATACAGTGGTCGCCGTTGGCTCTCGTCTACAACAGAAGTACAGCAGAAGTCTCGTGAATGTTAAAGTGGAGATTATTACTCCTGGGATCTTTGGAAAGTTTTCCAATGAATCAAAATTAGCTGTAGACAGATCAGTAGTAAAAACCTTTAACGTTTTTATGTTTGGCCGAGCTGCCTTTGAGGATCTTTCCCTCAAAGGCTATGACCTTATTGCAAATGCCATAGGTTCACTAGGTAAGAAGTTTGACCTGACCTTTGTTGGCTCATCTCCTGGTGAACATCGAAAAGTTGAGCAGTGGTTTCTCAACAACACTTGCATCAACCGCAACCAACTAACCGTCCGTGGGTATTGCTGTGATCCAGAGGAACTCAAGATGATGTTTTATCAGTCAGACTTGGTCGCTCTACCTTCTCGTACAGAAGGCTTTGGACTAGTTGCACTAGAGGCTATATCTGGGTGCATTCCTGTGCTGGTTTCTAGTGAGTCTGGTGTAGCTGAGGCATTGAAAAAAGTAGAAGGCGGGTGTTCTTTTATCATGGAATCAGATGGAGATGCACAGGAATGGGCACAAAGGATCAGAGAGATGTCTGAACTAAGTGCAGAAGAGAGAGATGCCAATGCCGCAAAGCTCACAGAGAACTACAGGAAGGTTTACCCTTGGAGTAGGGAATGTGCAAAATTCAAAAGAATGCTTGAAAATGTTTTGAGAACTGCAAAGGGTGAGTTAAATGCATAAGGTATACAAAATTATATCATTCTACTTTTATTACATCTAAATTCTAGTTGCCCCCTGTTACTGTAAGTAGGTGCATTTGCTGAGATTTTTGGCTATGAAGCCAAATTTTAAGTTGATTTGAGCCACACATTAAGAATGATTGAATACTCAATTAGATGAACATGTTCATATCATTAAGGACAAATAAATCCTGCATTGTTATATAATATACCAGATTTGAAGTTGGCCTTTGTCTTTTAACTGCAAGTATGCTGAAGACTTTTTCATCTTTGCTAGGGCCATTCCCATTTTTTAAATGTAAACTTAAATCCTTTTTAAAGATATAAATTGTTTGTTTTTTGTTTTTTTTGTTTTGTTTTTGTTTTGTTTTTTTCTTATAGTTTTTAGGAGAGTGTTATTCACAGGGTTAACCTCCTGACTCTCCCTTTCAAATTTATGTAGTTATATATGAGTTTGAATAAACATGTATGTTCTGTTACGTTATGTTCCATAAAAATTAATGTTCTGTTTCCCATCACCTAGTACATATCCTCTCATGAAAGTTAAGGTTGGTTGGCCAAGCAAAAAAAGAAAAAAAAAAAAAGGAAAGGAAACGAAGTTGACAGAATGGGCCTTAACCCAGAAAGGTTCATTTCTTTTTCTTTTTTTTTTTTTCAGCATTATTGTCCTAACTCCTATGTGCTAGGTGGGAGATTTTGAGTTAAATTTGTGTTTTATTCCATCGTAGATCCAAATTTGAATAGAGTTTGCACAGGAGAAAAAAGGAAAGGTGGTTTGTGTTCTAGGGGTGTGTATCAGATCCATGTCTACATGTAGCTGATGAATAACATAGAGAGATTATTGTGCTTGAAAGTTTGTCTCTTTATAAGTCAGGCCAAATAACAAAATTAAAGTTTGGATAGCCCAGTGCAGCCATTTTGTTGCTCTTAATTTTTGCCCTGTTTTATAATGTAATATTATGGTGAATTTTGGGCATTATGACTCATGACTTCATTCGGTGAAGTGACATTATTAGTAGTGGAATACTAATGACATAATTATTAGCCAAGTACTTTTTATTAGCCAAGTACTTTTAATCGCAGAGATTGGGTACTTAGCATACTTGATCTCTTCTGAGGTAGATACACATAATTCAAGTCTTAAAAATGAGGATTGTATTATTTCATTTATTGTCGTGCAATTCAGCAAAACCATGTCAACTGGTCTCATTACAGCAGTCTGTGAATCATTCTAGTGATAGAAATGTTTTTTTTTCAAAAGTGGTACTTTGAAAAAATTATTATAATTGCTTCAGTCTTCAAATTAATATATGATAATTCATGATTAGTTTGTTGTTATGTTCATTTTCTTTATATCCAGAGAAAGTTGTGTGCGGGTCAAATGAAACAGAAGGAACACACAAGAAGGAGAGTTTGACAGTTTTGACAGCATCAGGTAAATTTTCTACAAATCCTTGAGCAATAAATAATGTCTGCTGAGAAGGATACAGGTCTAAAACAATTCATGAGAGGAAAGTGTTTACAAAAGTCTTTGCTACCTATCAATTCTGATGATTAAGGAAATAATTATGGTTAAAAAGTACATGCACAGTGCATGTGCTACAATTAAAGTTTTGCACATGTACTGTTACATAATGAGATGCAGCAGAATAATCAACAGACTCTGCACCTGGTGAGTGAATTTACATGTAAAATGTGTGTTATGCCGTAATTTAGATCAGTGCTAAAAAATTTGGGTATTGGAGATAACCAAAACATGTTTATTGGGGAATTAATTAGGTCAGCTTCTCAGAAACAATTTTTGCTTTTTCTTTTGTGTGTGTTTGGGGGCCTGTTTGTGTCCATCGTCTACAGACAATGTTCCACACAGTAGCTAAGTGATCAATTCTAATTTTACTACAAGTAATGTCACCGAGAACATTATCGACATTACAATATTTTGCTAATATGTTGCCACTTGTGGTTAAGACAACATCCAAAAAGAAGAGTTTGGCAGTTGAAAATGAGCTTTGTGTGCATTCACGTTTTTGCAGGCTATGCTATCAACTTACAGAGGTGATTGATTCATTTTGCTCTTACATGTCTGTAGGTAAAGCTTCACACAGCTCTGTAGACTGTGGAGAAACAGAGAGGAACAAACAAGGACAGTCTGTGTCAGGTGAGTAATTTAACTTTACATTGCATATTACAGTTATCAGTGGACTCAGTAAAAAACAAAATCAGTAAATCAGGTATGACAGTTTTTTAAGAATTTAAAAAATCCAGTAAATTAATTTTTTATTATTCTGTACAACAATAGGATTATTAACATATTACAGTCTAACATTAAAATTACTACATTTCCTCAAATTAGCCTCCAGGCTCTACATACATCTTAGCACCCTTCCCCTAATGAGTGCCCATCCCCCCTCCCCAAGCCAGTAAACTAAACGAAATCTGCCTTGAATAATCGCGATCATATGCAAAAGAGCTTTGTGTAATTGCAGATTGAGATGAAGCTATTTTGTATAAGATTAAGTAGAATTTCTGTTACTGTTTCTGCTTTACTTTCAACTTATAACAAAGAAATGTATGGAAATACCTGAGCGTAGAAATTTACCACCCCACAACACTGATTAATCTAACTGTTACAATTTCCTCAAATGTGATTGGTGCATTAGCTCCTTTATTTTTCGCTAAACATTCTGAAGAGTTGTATGTACATCTGCGAGAGAATTATCAGAAGAAGTACAACTGGAAGGAAGAAAGTGAAAAGTTCGAGCAGATGATTCTGCAATTGGCTCCCAGTCCCATTCCTAAGGAGACAGGAATCACGGGTTAATGGAACTAAATTTTTGTTTTTTTAAATCATTTCCATAGTATCTCTCAGTCAAAAAATTTTTGCGCTGTGACTGAATCATACATGAAAGATTTATGCCCCTGTAATGGAAACATTTATTTCACCTTCAAGTGCATTTAACTGTGTTATGTGATCAGGAAATGTCAGCTCGTTTTGTTTTTGGTAACTAGAGATGCTTATTGTTGTCCTTACTATATTTAAAAACAAAACAAGAGAAGCAAATTGTCAGATCACTTCTGTGAAAGAAATGTTTTAGTTTACAGAGATAACACATTGTTAAAATTAATATTAATCAAAAGTGCTACTTATAAATTCTAATTGTTAATTATTGTGCTGTTATGTTTATTTTATTTGCATCGGCCTGTAGGGAAAGCTGCATGCAGTTTAAACGAAACAATAGAAACCCACAAAGAGAGTTTCACAGTCTTGACAGCAACAGGTAAATTTTGTACAAATCCTTGGACAATAAGTAGTTCTTGCTGTGTAGGATAAAGGTCTTAAAACTCATGACAGGGAAGTGGTTTGCTATTATGTTATTGCTAAATAATTCAATATTTTCAAAAGTTTTTGCAACAGACATATTAATTTAACTATAATAATTATTGTGATGAAAGTAAATACGTGTGTCAGTTATATGTAAATGAGGTGCTGACTATCCTAGTTTTTTGGGTTGTAAAATTCCTTATCACAGAAAAATGTGAATTGTTTGTCTTGAGCATAGGGTCTGAGGCAGCTGCAGCTTGAAATCTTTCAATCTTTAGTATGGTTTATCTGGTGAGCCACATGCAGTCAAATTTGCTGGCAGGTTTAATAATTAGGGGTACTCATGGCTGTACAAGCAAGTCCTGCTTTAGATCAAAGAAGGTCTTGTGCATTGCTAGGATCAGCAAAGTGAAAAGGACTGCATGTGGGATAGTATGAGAAAGTTGTGATTAAACCATGATCATCATGGTTACTTACAGGTAATGGATTAAAATTGCCACCAGTCTTGATTGCCTTCACATATATAATAACCTTCAACAGCATCATCAACCTTGTATAGTAAGGATATGAATAATTCTCCATGTCGTTTCTATGTCTATTTGTTTTCTGTGGTAATAACAAGACAAATTTGTATAACAATAACGAGTCTCTTAAGCTAGCGATCATTTCTTTTATTGTCATGACCTAATAATCTTTGATTCAGTGCTGACACTGTAAGAGGAAATTAAATGCAAAGTAGGTAACTTTGAGTGATGAAAGGGTTAGAACAAAACCAAACTATTATAACCCAAGAGTGGACTAGTGTGTAATTTGATGTAGATCGTGATTTGCACTTTTTAGTTGTGGGTATGCGAAACATACAAACGACTATTAGAATGGGGCAGAATATGCAATTGTGTCACTCACTCAGATGTAAACAAATCGATATGTCAACGGCAGATCAATATTGATAGCGACCTTCCGAAATTAAACGGGAATGCCTCTATCACATTTCCGAAATAATGCTGCAACGTTAAAATGTGAACTCGACCTTTCTTCGAAGGAGTATTGATTTTAATTAAAATACTCGTCGCAGTTAGCACATTTGTAACTGAATTAAAGCTCTTTGAAAGACTAAAGGTGTTACTATGAGTAAAAACGCTTAATACAATCGCTTTTCCACAATCAACGTTCACCATCATTTGCATCATTGTGGAATATTCCTCGCCGTTCCCGGGTATGTTTTGTTTTTATCAAAGCGTCCAGGTCACAATCGTTATGAAATACAATTTCAAGCCTTCATTCTTCTCACTGCGAGTCGTCAGTTTTTATATCATTACATATCGCTAAGATTAGTATAGAGGAAAGTGAAGCGTTGTTTTCGTGACTGGTCATTTGTTTACTTTTCTGTTGGTTTCACCTCTCATCTGTTTGGTGACTGTGCAGACATTAATTTGTGAAAATCATTGCGTGTACACCCCTGAACGTTAAAAATAAAAAATTATGTGAAGTCAAAGGAACAGTCTTGGTCTAAGCCCACATTTTGAAAATATTACTCATATTGGTTTAAAAGGTGAAGAGTTCATAACACATACAGAAGCTTTTTTTTTTTTAATATACGATGGCATAATTGAAATTCTATTTGAGAACAATTGTGGCTGCTGTTTTGAAAACAGAATTCTGAGTCATGGCTACTTAGTTAAAAACAAAATATGGGAAGGAACAGACAAGGAATATTCCAAAATTGTGCAAATGATTGCGAAAGTGATAGTTAAAAGGCGATTGTGTGATACTCAATAAGTTGTAAGATGACATATGTTATCATGTCTTTACCCAATCTGCAGTCTGCAGTCTGCATTTTGTACCTAGTCTGCATTTCACACTCAGTTTGCAGTCTGTATTTTGTACTTACTGATAGCTTAAATGTGAACTCTGACCACTCACCGAACATCACCCCAGCAGTTCAAAGTAATAGTAACTAGTTTCAACTGTATCCAGGAGTCACCCCTAGGAATTTAATTATCTTCAAAACTCATTCAAACGCAATGTACCCACAACTTATTCACAGTTTCCTTTGAGTTATTTGTGTTTGTGGGAACCTCTTTTATTCTGGCTGTAGTATTAGCTTATCTGATATTTCTCTCCCCTGTCCATAGACTATGTTCCACACAGCAGCTTAGAAGTTGGAAAAACAGAAAGAAATGAACAGAGGGAGTCTACACCAGGTGGATGTATGTAACTGTTACATGATTGTAGGTTACACTCCAAATTTGTTTCATTGCTGAAAAATAGGGTTTTAAATGGCAGAGATTGTGTAGCATACTTAGTATCCTCTGATTGTAGGTGAGATACATGTAATTTAAGTCTTAAAGCAAAGGTTGTATCATCTCTTAATTAATCCATTAATTTGGATGCAGAATTCTTTGAATTGAAAACAGAAATCTCCTCATGCAGTCCAAGAGTTGTTGCTTGATTGAATGTTTGAGGGCTTAAGTGAACAATTTTTTTAAGCCTGACTGGATAGCTGTCAGTTGCCTTGTAATGAGTTCAGAGTATTTTGAACAGGAACTTGAATTAATAATTGAATTTGACTTGTGTTTCATTTTCTTCAAACAAAATACAGCACAACAAAACTCAATAAAAATAGAAGAGAGAAAGAGAAGAAGTGGATCTTTACAATCCATTATTGGAAAATTTCAACAGACAAAGAGAAGAAAATTGCAAGAAAGGCAGGAAGAAAGTGAGAGTGGTTATAGTAATATTCATTTATTAGCAGTAGAATTGAAATAATTAATTTTAATTATGTTCAGTGTCGTATCTATCATGTAATTGTGTATGGTCGAAAGGAATTAGGGGAATTAAAAGCACGTGGTCAAGTGTAGAGTTGAATCTGTTCTGCGTGCGAGTAATTTGGTTGAATCTGAAATTATGTTTCACAGACCGTGAAACACCACATTCAGTATTTCTTTGGAATCTCATTATGAAAGAAATACAACCAATTAGAATTTTAAAGATGAAATAAACAATACCCGCTAATTGACCCTTGCTCACCATAGAGTCTCCTGTAGCTCAGTGGTTAGAGCATCCGACTAGATCACGGAGGGTCATGGGTTCAAATCCCATCTGGAAACTCGATTTTTAATTAGAATTTTGTCAAAATAAACGTCAATTGGAAAACAGTAACTGTACAGCCAGAGAACATATAATTGATAGCATAGTTGTATCAGTAGCTTGCAAACAAGGTGCCTACCAGCAGGGGACTGCATTAAGATAGGAAAGTGTTAAGGTTTGCCCAATACTCCAAAACCATGTTGATTGGTCTAATCAAAGAAGTTTTTTAATCATTCTACTGGTAGAATTTTTTTTTGATAACACTTTGAAAACAGTTGTCGTATAATTGCTTTTTCAAATTATCATTTGACAATTGATGATTAGTTTGGTGTTATATTCATTTCTTTATATCCAGTTAAAGTTGCATGCAGGTCAAAAGAAATAGAAGAAACACACAGAAAGGAGAGTTTGACAGTTTTGACAGCAACAGGTACATTTTGTACAAATTCTTGAGCAATAAGTAACATTTGCTGAGAAGGATACACTGGTCTGAAAAAAATCATGAGAGGAAACTATTCACAGAAGTTTTTGCTACAAAAATATCAATTCTGATGATTATGCAAGTAATTATAGTGAAGAGTACATGTACAGTGCATATGTGACAATTAAAGTTTTGCTCATATACTGAAACATAATGAGATGCAGTAGCTAGAATAACCACCAGAGTTTGCACTTGGTGGGTGAATTTACATATAAAATGCATGTCATGCCTTAATTTAGTTCATGGCTGAAAAATAAGGGTATTGGAGATTTTATTTAGTTTAATTTACTCCATTTTCACTGCATTAATCTTTGAAGTAAGGAAGGACTAGAAAGGAACATACGAACCATTCGTGCTAGTCCACCCTCCCACCCATCCTACCTCAGGGGAGGACATCCATCACACAGTAATCACGTGTGTGGGAAATTAATGTCTCCTAACCCAACCTTGCAGGAGACCAGACCTCCATTTATTAGTCCCTATCCGAGAAGACTAGAATATCTAACCATTTCTTGATGTTATAGAAAGGTAGCAAATTCTTCTCAGTTATTTTAAGACCCTGAGTGTTGATCTGGCCGGGGCTCAAACCCTCGACCTGCCGCACAACAGTCCAGCGCTCTATCCATTGAGCTAAACGGGAGGCAGTTGATGATAACTAAAAAGATAGCTATAGATAGCTAAGAGATAACTAAAACATGTTCATTGGGGAATTGATGAAGTCAGCTTCTCAGAAACAATTTTTGTTTTTTCTATTGTTTGTGTTTGGGGGCCTGTTTCCCCTTCCCCTAATGAGTGCCCAGTGCCCATCCACCCCTTGCCCCCCCCCCCCCTCCAGGTCAATAAACTAAACAAACTCTACCTTGAATAATCATCATTTCTCCTCCCTGACTTTCCTAAATGAAAAGAAAACCTGTTTCTTTTCCAACTTTATTTGTAACTTTTTAAACTTCATTTACTCAACTAAATCAGTCTAGGTTAATATTTTCTTGATAAACAACCTCCTCACTTAGCAACCTGATCCTTCCAATAAGTGCCCCTCTTCAAGCTAAAATTCTAAAAAATTGCCTTGATGCTTATTTTAGGAAATAGGAAAGACCTTTGTGTAATTGCAGATTGAGATGAAGCTATTTTGAATAAGATTAAGTAGAATTTCTGTTACTGTTTTGCTTTACTTTCAACTTATAACAAAGAAATGTATGGAAATACCTGAGTGTAGAAATTTACTACCCCACAACACCGATTAATCATAACTGTTACAATTTCCTCAAATGTGATTGGTGCATTAGCTGCTTTATTTTTCACTAATCATTCTGAAGAGTTGTAATCAAACAGTTAAAGCAGCCAAACATAGTAAGTCCACTCAGCTAAATCCACCAATCACAGAAATGATCAAAGTAACCACAGCAACAACCACTAATACCCTAAGAAAACTGGGGAACTTACCAAATGGAGGGATTTTTCACTTAAGACAAGTCATTGTCTCAACCTAAGATATTTTCCCTAAATGTATTTCTTTTTTGTTTTGAAGTTGTAATTAATGGTTATGATTAATTGGTAAGAGGACTTTGTGTCGTCCAATTCAGTCTGTACTCATGCTCTTGATTGACAGATCACACTCTCACTTCAGTGGTCGTCCTATTTTGTTAATAGCTCATAAAAGTTAGAGATAGAATTTGACTCCACTCAGTCTGATTACCATTATTAACCAAAGCACAATTTGAGTGACCTTCTAGTAAGAATAGATTGAGTGTGTTTAAACCTTGAAGCACTGAAGAAGGACTTCAGTTTGTTCTCAAACATAGAACATTATTCATAAACAAAGCATATAATTGTTTTTTATGTATGCTTATGGATCATTCAACACTTAAACAGTCAAACAATGTTTGTCTGTCTCCTTTTTTCCATAACACTTGTCACTCTACTGACTTTTTCAGTGAAGCTGAGTTTAGAAAGCAAAGTATTCTCTCACTTATAAAACCTAGCACTAATATAGTTAACATGTTTAACGTTTGAGTCTTGCCTGTGGCTACGTGATTTAATCCCTTCATTCGTATGTTTTCATATCAGATTCAGGTACTGCTACTACTGATTCAACAGAAAAAACACAGAGAAATAAGAAAGAAGTTTTCACAGCAACAGGTACAGCTATAGAAGGTATACCATGAGCCTCAGTAATTTAGTTGCATTTATATTCCAATATTGCTTTGCTTTCAACCCTTAAAGTTTATCAACGTGTAATTTTTCCCATCGTCTTAATCAGTAGAGCCGTAGAATAAGGCTCTACTGATTAGTTATTTTATTTTCCTCGCTCATTTCTGCGAGCGAGGATAACAAAGAACTGTTTAGTGTTAACTTGTAAAACTCCTTCAAGAAGTCTACGACAGTTAGACGAAACACGTCTGAGGATAAAAAAGTTTTATAACAACTGCTCGCATTGTACTGCTCACTAGTTAAACTTTTTTCCAAAACTTGCTCTCCCACCTCGACCTCCTTCTTTGATAATGTGACGTGTCTTAATTTCTTTTCACGTTATCTGATTTTAGGATCTTCTGTTGACTCCAAAGACACAACAGGCAGAACGTCCCTAATGAATGCTTCTCTAAATGGCAGTGTCCGAGCGGTGAAGGGTCTCATTGAGACAGGAGCAGATCCGTCCCTGCTGAACAACAGAGGATGGAATGCGTTACATTTTGCCGCACAGGGTGGAGACACTGACGTCATTGATCTTATCTTTACTCACTTGCCGGACATTGAGTCCAAAACAGCCGAGGGTTACACGCCACTAATGGTGGCGGCTTTCATGGGCAAATTACACGCAGTGAAATGGTTTCTTGAGAAGGGGGCAAATGTAACCTGTGTTGATAACAATAGATGGAATATGTTACATTCTGCCTCACGGGGTGGAGACACTCATGTCATTGATCTTATCCTTACTCACTTGCCGGACATTGAGTCCAAAACAGCCGAGGGTTACACGCCACTAATGGTGGCGGCTTTCATGGGCAAATTACACGCAGTGAAATGGTTTCTTGAGAAGGGGGCAAATGTAACCTGTGTTAATAACAATAGATGGAATATGTTACATTCTGCCTGACGGGGTGGAGACACTGATGTCATTGATCTTATCCTTACTCACTTGCCGGACATTGAGTCCAAAACAGCCAAGGGTTACACGCCACTAATGGTGGCGGCTTTCATGGGCAAATTACACGCAGTGAAATGGTTTCTTGAGAAGGGGGCAAATGTAACCTGTGTTAATAACAATAGATGGAATATGTTACATTCTGCCTCACGGGGTGGAGACACTGATGTCATTGATCTTATTGTTACTCACTTGCCGGACATTGAGTCCAAAACAGCCGAGGGTTACACGCCACTAATGGTGGCGGCTTTCATGGGCAAATTACACGCAGTGAAATGGTTTCTTGAGAAGGGGGCAAATGTAACCTGTGTTGATAACAATAGATGGAATATGTTACATTCTGCCTCACAGGGTGGAGACACTGATGTCATTGATCTTATCCTTACTCACTTGCCGGACATTGAGTCCAAAACAGCCGAGGGTTACACGCCACTAATGGTGGCGGCTTTCAACGGCAAATTACACGCAGTGAAATGGTTTCTTGAGAAGGGGGCAAATGTAACCTGTGTTGATAACAGGAGGTGGAATATGTTACATTTTGCCGCATATGGTGGAGACACTGACGTCATTGATCTTATCTTTATTCACTTGCCGGACATTGAGTCCAAAACAGCCGAGGGTTACACGCCACTAATGGTGGCGGCTTTCAAGGGCAAATTACACGCAGTGAAATGGTTTCTTGAGAAGGGGGCAAATGTAACCTGTGTTGATAACAGGAGGTGGAATATGTTACATTTTGCCGCACAGTCTGGAGACACTGACGTCATTGATCTTATCTTTATTCACTTGCCGGACATTGAGTCCAAAACAGCCGAGGGTTACACGCCACTAATGGTGGCGGCTTTCAAGGGCAAATTACATGCAGTGAAATGGTTTCTTGAGAAGGGGGCAAATGTAACCTGTGTTGATAACAGGAGGTGGAATATGTTACATTTTGCCGCACAGTCTGGAGACACTGACGTCATTGATCTTATCTTTATTCACTTGCCGGACATTGAGTCCAAAACAGCCGAGGGTTACACGCCACTAATGGTGGCGGCTTTCAAGGGCAAATTACATGCAGTGAAATGGTTTCTTGAGAAGGGGGCAAATGTAACCTGTGTTGATAACAATAGATGGAATATGTTACATTTTGCCGCATTTGGTGGAGACACTGACGTCATTGATCTTATCCTTACTCACTTGCCGGACATTGAGTCCAAAACAGCCCAGGGTTACACCCCACTAATGGTGGCGGCTTTGCATGGCAAATTACACGCAGTGAAATGGTTTCTTGAGAAGGGGGCAAATGTAACCTGTGTTGATAACAGGAGGTGGAATATGTTACATTTTGCCGCACACCCTGGAGACACTGACGTGATTGATCTTATCTTTACTCACTTGCCGAACATTGAGTCCAAAACAGCCGAGGGTCTCACGCCACTAATGGTGGCGGCTTTCAAGGGCAAATTAGACGCAGTGAAATGGTTTCTTGAGAAGGGGGCAAATGTAACCTGTGTTAATAACAGGAGGTGGAATATGTTACATTTTGTCGCATATGGTGGAGACACTGACGTCATTTATCTTATCTTTATTCACTTGCCGGACATTGAGTCCAAAACAGCCGAGGGTTACACGCCACTAATGGTGTCGGCTTTCAAGGGCAAATTACACGCAGTGAAATGGTTTCTTGAGAAGGGGGCAAATGTAACCTGTGTTGATAACAATAGATGGAATATGTTACATTTTGCCGCATATGGTGGAGACACTGACGTCATTGATCTTATCCTTACTCACTTGCCGGACATTGAGTCCAAAACAGCCCAGGCTTACACCCCACTAATGGTGGCGGCTTTGCATGGCAAATTACACGCAGTTAAATGGTTTCTTGAGAAGGGGGCAAATGTAACCTGTGTTGATAACAAAAGATGGAATATTTTACATTCTGCCGCACGGGGTGGAGACACTGATGTCATTGATCTTATCCTTACTCACTTGCCGGACATTGAGTCCAAAACCGCGTGCGGTTCTACTCCTCTAATCATTGCTGTTCGTTTTGGCAAGCTGCAAGGTGTAAAGTATCTCCTTGAGAGGGGAGCTAATCCTTTAACTAAGGATAATGACGGCCGGGATTCTTTATACCATGCCTCATCACGTGACCCAGATGTTCTTGACTTCCTGCTGAGTTACGTAGCGAGCAGTGAGTGAGCAAGCAGCAATGATTAACTCAGGTTGGTGAGATAAGTTCTACAGCTTATTTCATGTTCGCTTAATTCTTCAATGTCAAAATGTAAATCACTGGTTTGATCGCCCCATCAACTTCAAAGCTGACCCGAATGAGTCGTATGTTGGGTAGTTACTATAGGGCTGCCTGTGGCACGCAGATGACTTTTACTAAGATATTCAACCTCTTTGTTCAGCAAATTATTGTGCAATTGGTTTCGAGATAGACATTTGTTTAGCTAAACTACTCATTTGTTTTTGTTTTTGTTTTTTTAAGGCCTTAGTTTGCGAGGTGTTGTCAATAACCGATGTCCTAATATGGCTTGTACGATAGAGGAGAAGCTGTCAGCTGGTTGGAGATTGTTAAAAATTAACCCACACTGATAACAGCCAGAAGTGTATGTCTGCGTAACGTTGCCAGCGATTTAATTTTTTGTATTTAGACTTCTTAAAGTTGACATGGTTTTGTGCACATTTCATAAGTAAATGAGTTATTTTTTAATATATAACATTTTCTTTTTTACTTTCGACTACTTTCATGTAAATAATAGCTGTATAGGACACCTGTTAATAGAATACGTGAAAAAATTTCTGCATTCTAATTGGTTGAAATACAGTTTTCAGGAAACACCAATGTAGGGCAGAAAATAATTAACTCAGTGAAAAAGCAGTAAAAATTTGTTGATAACTAAAAACAAAAAAACAAAAAAATTAATGCAGAAAAATTTACACTTTGATTAAACACGTTGTTTTGACCAAAACGGCGTGATGGTGTTCTGGTGTGAATGAATTTATTTTCACGTGAGTCACCCCTCTTTACTTCTACATTACTATGAAAAGCTGCCAAGTATAAAAGGTTTGATCAGGTTTAAAGGAAGTAAAAATGACTTGATTTTTCTCGTGCAATTTGGAATAAGTAGGCACTTTTAATTTTTCTCCAAAGACCTCAATATTGCATTCTTCCTATAGGCTCACGCAATTATGTTGGTTGTAAGAAAAATAAACGAGATAGTTTATATAAAATTTCACTTTGAATCGTGAGACTACCTCCACAAATAAGGAAATGATTATATCACTGAGTGAGTCAATTTATAAGGAGTTTTTAGGAAGCCTTTGTAAGTAAGGTTTCAGCATTAGTTAATCAATAAAATTTTATATTACAGCATAAAAGTCTTTTTAATGGGAACGACTTTAATGTTTCTATCGTCTGGAAAGGGAGTGAAAACATTTCCCCGTTTGATAAATAATTTTATTGATCGCCCGACGAGGAGCAGGCTTGGATATAAGAACTTCATATGATCCATTGTATCTGATTTATCATCACGGGTTTATTACGAATCAACTTGACGACCTGCTCCCAGTTGGCTCGTTAGCTCAATTGGTAGAGCTGCACTAGTATCGCAGAGGTCTGTGGTTCGAATCCCGTACAGGCCTGATTTTTTTTAGGTCTGATTTTCGCTATTGCATAAATAGCGCTATCTACTGCGAAGGATCGTGCATCATACGTATTTAATACCGCAGTTCAAATTATATGAGCTTCATATATCCATTGAATCTGATTTATCATCACAGGTTTATTACGAATCAGCTTAACGGCCTGCTCCCAGTTGCCTTGTTAGCTCAATTGGTAGAGCGCTGCACTAGTGTCGCAGAGGTCAGTGGTTCGAATCTCGTACAGGCCTGATTTTTTTCAGGTCTGATTTTCGCTATTGCATAAATAGCGCTATCTACTGCAAGGATCGGGCATCATACGTATTTAATACCGCAGTTTAAAATATATGAGCTTCATATATCCATTGTATCTGATTTCTCATCACGGGTTTATTACGAATCAACTTAATGGCCTGCTCCCAGTTGGCGTGTTAGCTCAATTGGTAGAGCGCTGCACTAGTATCGCAGAGGTCAGTGGTTTGAATCCCGTACAGGCCCGATTTTTTCAGGTCTGATTTTCGCTATTGCATAAATGGGGCTATCTACTGCGAAGGATCGTGCATCATACGGATCTAGTTTTTAATAACTAGTTTTATACCGAGTATCCTGGGAACGAGTCTGATAAAATACAAAAACTGAAAACCTCCATGCGTGAAAACCATGGAAAACCCCCATGCGTGAAAACCTCCATTCGTGAAAACCTCCATGCGAATGTAAACATGTTTGGTTGAGAGCACAATGTTGTCTGGTCAACCCCACATGCTGCCTAAGATTACTATGTGTGATTTAAGGGTTTAAAGATTTATTATGGGAATATCTAAGTTCTCGCGGCTTCCCTGAGGACCAAAGCCAACTTAACACCATAATGGTCCAGTTTTTAGACAAAATTTCCTTGACACCGCGTCTTTTTGGGCAACACACACCACTGTAGTCTACATAGGGGATTATTTCCTCTCAGCTCAAGGCTTCATTTTCAGATTGTCGGAATAGAAAGCTCGTTTCTCGTCGGGGAATAAAAATAATGCTACCAGAGATCTTGGGGGGCGGGGGGGGGGGGACCACGGGTCATTTTGTTTGCGACTTGCAAGCACTGTTCATACATCATAGGCTTAAGAGAGTATGGAAGTGATCTTGTTTAGCTGCTTAGTTGATTATCACAGTGTGATAATGTTATGATTCTCCTTCAGAAAAAAAGGGAAAATAATTACTTACCGATAGGAATGTTGAAAGTGCTCAATTTCTTTTTAGTTTGTTTTCTTTTTGCAGTGAAGATGATCGTTTAGTTTACATCAAATAACAAATTTAAACTTATCACATATAATGTCCTTATCGCAAATGGAAGAGCCTATTATTATTATTATTATTTCGATAAGTTGTAATGGGCAAGAGACAGGGATTGTTTCAAAGTTAAAGTAATCATTCGTTAAAGATCGGTGAAAGTCATGCAAAGTTATTCTCTCTTGTGGTAAACTATATGAACATATGATCTTAAGCTAGCTGAGCTATTAAACCAATCGGCATTTAACGTGAAAAAAGACGGTTCTTAGATTAGAAATAAGAAGCAGTTTCTCTGTTCCACTCTTAAGTGCATAGGAAATATTCCAGCGGCAAATTGAGCTTGATACCGAAAAAAAACTGAACCTGAGTCACCGACGGTTGCATGTTCGCTTTGAAGCATCAACGGTAGAGCCGTGAAAATAATAGGCGGAAATACCGTGAGAGGTCTGGATAGGAAAAAGCTAATTCTTCGTTTCGCAGTTTCGCTGTTTATTGCATTTCAGTGTACATTAAACCGCCAGCCCTGGTTATTTGGAGGCTAAAATAAGACTAAGGAATAAAGGGTGTAAGTTTCTAAAGAAACTGTGGCGCTGCGTTGGTGGGGTAAGTATAACAAGAAGAGTTGATGTTACTTGGATGCCGTTAAGAGTTACCAAGCTGACCTTTCGAACGTTAGCCCTTCGTCAGAGCCCTTTGTGTTAACTCTGACGAAGGACTAATGCTGGAAAGCGTCAGCTTTTTAATTCTTTACGGTTACCAATTTACATTATCAACTCAGTTGATCAAACTAAATTCTCTGGAAAAAAAAACAAAACAAAACAAAACAAAATAGCAAAAACAAAAAATACTCCTGTAGCTTGCAAACCACATGAGGACATATCAAGGCTCTTTTTTTATTTCCATAAAAAAGAAAAAGGTGATGGAGCCAAAGCTAAGCTTAAATAAGTATGCTAAGTTTGCTAAATTATACCAAAACTTATGCTAACACGGTCGTTATTACTTATTGTGAAAATGTTACTGTGTCGAATAATAATAATAATAATAATAATAATAGTAATAGTTTATTGAGAAACTAATATCGCAGTCGTTAGACTGAATTACATTGATAATGCTATGAAAGATCAAATGAAAGTTATAAATTACTAATTGAAGCCATAATGAAGGATTTCTTTGAAACGATCGGTACCATAGCGGGGCTCAATAAAGACTCTGGTATTTCTTTATGGGTATCTTGTGTCAATGTTGAAAGCTGAAAGGAAGTTGTAAAACTTGTGGTTTGGGTTGTTCACTTTGTTTACAAACAGTTTCTCGCGTAAAAGTTTACGACGGCTAGCAAGAGATGTCAATCTTCTGCTGTATGATAGACTAGGACCATAAATGATGGACAGGGCCTACTTTTGAATTTTTCTTGATTTCGTCGGTAAGACACGATGGTTAAGTGTGGTGAAATACGGATGAACCGTATTCGACGGCTCTACGTATGCATGAAGAGTAGAACCTCACCATATCGGAATTTTTTGCGCGTTTGAGTTATCTTGGAAATACATACGTTATCATTCGTTTTTTAATGATATAATCTACGTGGCAGTTCCACTTAACGGTAATTACTGATGATTATGCTAAAGACGTTAGCTTGCCTGACGAGTTCGAGCTCTTTACTATAAATCATTAGGGAGGTGCAGTGCGATTCAGACCTGGAGAAAGATATACACTTTTCAAATATTGTTGTAGAATCTCAACCGCGTTTGACGAAGTTACGCTGTGATATGTGGAAGTCCGAATAATGTATAGGCTTAAAAGGACTGGGTACAAGTGATTGGCAGCTAAGTTAAGGCGGGGGTAAACTTGAAATTTGCTCCAAAATTCACTTTTTTGTTTTCCTTAGAATTTGTAGCTTTGGGTACTTAATTTTACTATGTTCAAATAATTTTCCATTTACTTTCATTATTTTCACCTTTTTAAGCGATTTTAAAATTGCCGCTCTAGCTAATGCCTTGGTTACCATGGTAACGAGAATAGCATTTTTCAAAATTTATATCAGTTGTTTATTCCTTGGTGTTCTTGCAACCAGGTCAAGCGGACAGGAGCTAACGAGATAGACTTTATTTAGTCTTATTTGATCAGTTTTTCTGGGAAAAAACCATTATGGGTTAGAATTAGAGGCAGTTTTAGTCCGAGTTTCATTGGAATGTGATATTTAACGTACATAGCGCAATAAATCAAAGGAAAAGTTATCGAAAATGGCTGTAGAGAGATGTAGATCTGTCTACTGGAAGAAAAGAAAGAGATTTTTCTGGAAGACGAAAATAGGAATATGAGTTGGAAGAACGAAATCGCCCACTCAACTCCCAGGACTTCCCTTGGATGAAAATCAGCTTTCCAATAATTGGAAAAATTTTGCAACTCGGATTCTAAAGAAAACTGTTGGTTCCTCCAGAGAGAAAATGAAATATGCCGATGAGCTTCTTTCAGACAGCTCACTCTGATACCAAGGAAAGCGAGGGATATAACTTAACAGACGTGAAAACTTTATCCACGGAGGTCTCAAACGCGCACGTGTGTGAGGTAGGTGAGAAATTTTTTGAAGTCTATGTCGTTCTCTGTCCTCGATTATGACTTATTTCCCATACCATTTCAGCCCTTGGTTCCAGTTTTTCCCTGCTGAATCTCACTGATTTATCTATTAAATCTTGGATCTGGTACAAGAAAGATTTTTAGGTTTTGTGCATGTACACTGTGAACAAAAAATTATGAAGTGAAAAATCACAGATTGTATATTTGTGACTTGAGGTCTTTACTCTATTTATGATAAAATTGCCTGATTTAACTTAAAGTTTTTACTTGATTTGTCTTTCTAGGCAACTTAACTCTTTAGGAGGATAAAAGTGCTAGAGCAGGGCTGATGTCACAGTTTTCCCTTCAGTGCAATTCCTCTGAGGAATCCAGTCCACTTCCAACATCCAGTAGTGTGACCCAGTGAGGGAAATAATATGACGTGAACGACTGAGTTGTCTTCCATGCTGTAGCATGGAAGACAGTAGTAGGCTAAAAATTATGGAGATGCTATCTATCCTTGGTGGTGTATGCACCAGAGAGGCAGCACATGGAAAAGACAGTAAGCAATTGATGAAGTCTGATTTACAGGCTACGTAGAAGGAAAAGAGAGAGCATCAAGGGGAGCAACTTCTGAGGACTCGTCAGTAGGAAGCCCTTCAAGAAGCAGAAGGAGTAATATATGAACCAGGAGTCATTTAAATTACTTTTAGACACTCCTGCAGACATAATGTGGACACTTGGGTCACTAGAATGGTTGTGTAATTTAAAAAACTAAGTGTGATTGCTATTTGTAAGTGTAAAGGCTATTTTCTCATTACGCAATAATTTTGTCTTCAAGAAAGATATCTTGAGAACAATTTATCCGAATGATCTGAAATTTTCAGCAATTGTTCCTCTTGATAAGTTTTGTGTTATGAGCAGAGCAGTTTTCCACATGATTTATGTACTCAAAGTTATGAAATGAAACACTACTTCGATTTCCTGTGTCAAATTTAATGGATCACCATTTGAAATGTTCTCAACATATCAAAAATCCATCTACTTATAACAATAAGCAACATGTATTCTTTGAATTGACACTAAAAACATTTTTTTAATTAATTCCAGAAGGAGTTATCTTTTCTTAAGTAACCCTTAGTAGAACCCAGCAGGTGGCACAATAAAACGAGTGGTATCCTATTACAATTGACATGTGGAGTGTAAAATATTTTTTTTCACGATCTTCAATTCATAAGCTTTCGAGGGATATATAGTTTGCCTAAGTTTTCAATTAAATCCTAGCCTTGAAAAATGGTTGAAAAATGGGCATTTTTTCAGGTTTAATTTGCTGTCATGAGATTTTCGTCATGTTCGAAATTCCTAATATTCAGGTAAATATCATTTCGACATCTAAGGTAAGTTCCCTATCAGCGATGGGAAAGGGGTTTATGCTAAAGAAAAAAACCAAAATTCTGCAATGAAAATAGTTGCCACGTCCACAGGATCTTAATCTTTTGTGCATCGAGCGAGACGGGCCCTCGATCTAGTGTTTACCTTCCAAACCTTGCTGGCGTCCTCGCTCGCTGTCCTGCATCTTAAGGTCCCTACTGAGGCCATAGAACGCAGTCATTACCTATGGGGACGTTTATGGTGTTCCATCACATGTGAGAAGTAGCTTAGTCCAAAACCATTTTATATTGGCGTACTTAGAAGAAGTACCAAAGACGAGAAGAATTGCAAGTTATGTTCTTAGGGTACCGAATCCTTCCCCAGCCACCCCGTCCCCCCCTCCTTTCCTTGCCTATCTTTCACCTTCACTTAATATTTCCCTCCTCTCTTCATATTTTCTGTGCTTTAAAAGAACGCGCCGACGGTTAAACATTTCAAATTACATCGAAACTGACCAAACGCTCGCTCGCCCGTTGAACACTTGCACCAAGTAGACCAAGGATTAAATATTGTGTAGTATCCCTGAGTATTTTTACGAGTTTTGCGAGATTTATTATCCAAAACGCCAAATTGTTATTCAGTGCTGCGAATTTCGCCGATATTTTTCACAGTTCTCCGGAGCAAAAACCTCGCGTGATACTTGTACTCGATTCGTACGTTATTTCTTCATTTGAATGATAATACGAGCGTAACGAATAGAATCGACTGCGTTTAGATACAAGAGAAATTTACAATGTGCCTAATATGGAGAAAACCTTTGTGACTCAATATCTTACATTGTATATTCACGATACTTTAAATGCAACTGCTTACATGGCTATTTTTTCACAGATCTTAAAATGTGTTAGGTTTCTTAAACGAAGACTTTTGTTATTGATGATGTGTGACGTACAATCATAACCCTTTTAAATGAGCCAGGAAAAACAACAGATTTTTTATCAGTGTCGATTTATTAACTATTTTGGTTGTTTACCAAATGAATGTGTTCTTTGCATTTCCCATTCCCATTCTTAAATGTAAACTTAAATCCTTTTTAAAGCTATAAATTTATGGTTTTTTTGTTTTGTTTTTTTTGTTTTTGTTTTGTTTTTTGTTTCTTATAGTTTTTAGGAGAGTGTTATTCACAGAGTTAACCTCTTGACTCTCCCTTTCAAATTTATGTAGTTATATATGAGTTTGAATAAACATGTATGTTATGTTATGTTATGTCCCATAAAAATTAATGTTCTGTCTCCCATCACCTAGTACGTATCCTCTCATGAAAGTTAAGGTTGGTTGTCCAAGCAAAACAAGAACAAA